>NW_019728599.1:177662-194408 GCF_002891405.2 Cryptotermes secundus | reverse complement strand
ATCCATCATTAGACTTGAAGCTGTGGGCATGCAACTGTGCAATGCATTACAAATTGTTAAGAAAGTTGAAAGTGAACTACATCAAGCACAGGGCGAAGTTGCTGTGAAAATTAGTGCAAAATTACAAAATGTGCTCCAACGAAATCCTGGATATTCAACACTGTGTACAATTTCTGACATTCTTTGTGGCAAAGAAGTTGAATTTGACAACAGTGAATTAGAACTTGATGCAAGTGATGTGACTTGTTTTAAGTATGCCCCTGTGACATCTTGTGACGTAGAAAGGAGTTTCTCCAAACACAAGGCCATTGTTAGTGACAATCAGAGGTCCTTCAAGTTCGAGAATTTGAAAATGCATGTTGTCATTCAGTGCAACTCTACTGAAAAGGAAGATTAAGGTACCGTACAAATTATTTACCTGCAACTATTGGCACACTTTACTTTACTTTGTACACTAAAATAAACAGTACTTTCGTTCATGTTTTCTCTTTACAGGGTCAGCATTGTGTTGTGATGGATGCTTCACGGCTTAATGACATATATTCAGAAAAAATAACTTTGTACACTTTTCAATAAAACGCCATTCAGCTTTTCTCTTTATGGGGTCAGCAATGTTCTGTGATCGATGCTTCAGAGCTTAAAGATATTTATTCAGGACAAAATAACTTTGTAAACTTCTTAACAAATTGCCATTCTTAGGAATTTTTGTTAAATATTTCTTATTTTTTGTGGGCCATTCTGTCATATTTTAGGTCATATTTTGCCATTTTTAGGGCATAAATGCATGCATATTTTCAAAGTTTTTAGGTCATAGAAATCCGAGCCCTAATGATCAGTTTGGACTGTACTGCTCCACTGTCATTTCCCCTACTCTCTCTTATCTCTCGACATTCTGTATGAAAGAACAGAGATGTTTTCTTTGACCCTCTGTTGAAATGAGAGGGCAGTGCTGGAAGATGAAGGAACATCCTGTTTTATCATGCACACTGGACAGCACAGTCCATGCTGTGTGTAAGTGTAATGAATGCTGCACTTTGGATCCATATCTGTTTGTCTGCCTTTTGTTCAGTGTTATTGGCTATATTGAAGTATTATGGATAAGTCAACTGAAGATGATTTTGGCAGGGTATGTGTTCCCAATACTTAAGGGGTTCAATAAGACAGCCTAATCAATGGCACCTTCACCAAGTTAATGAGAAAGCATTTACTGGCCTGTCAGTAAAGGTGTTTCTGACCAAGTTTCATATAACAGATCTGCAACAACTCCCATACCATCCTTCCTTACCTCCTGATGATTTCCTCTTATTGGAACTTAAGAACTATTTAACATGGTGTTGCTTTGGGATAGCACACTATAAACATAACCTGATGAAAATGCTCACGATTTCAGAACAAGACTTCAACAAGCGTTTCTTATCATAGAAGTAGTGTACAGATTCAAATAAGAATTAATTTGCAGGAATGTAACAATCTATTGGCTTTCCTGTACTATGAACGTCTTGATTCATCAGTTCAGGAAGTTCTAGAGCTGAATTTACAGATAATTCAGCTTAGGACACAACAGAACATCACTACCTGAATATGTAAATAACTAACCAATCAATTAACTCTAACAGCAGTTACTTTTTTTAGGAAAGGGAAAGGAATATTTCCCCTAAATGTGAACAGATATGTTTCAGAAGAACTCCTGAAATGTTGGTAACTTATGCTAGACTACATGCAGTCATATCTCAGAATCTCAGGGATTCTGGGAAGAAGCCAAATGATTGCAAAAGCAGTTACTCACAGCATGCACATCCAGCATGTCAACTGTCAGGTCATATGAGGTAAGGTTCATGGATTGGAACACTTCACGCAGCGTCATGCTGTGCCCCTTGGAGTTTGTCACCACCTCATCTGCATGGTTCTTCAGTGTCTTCTTGATGAAGCGGAGGAGGTGCTTCTGGTTCATGCAGGATGCCGCATGAATATGAGTATCCACCTGCCACCACAAAGACAGGTCCAATTACATACCTAAAGCACTGAATGAATTTAAAAAGTGGCTGGTATTCTAATGTCCCCTGCACATACATCACCTCTCCCTATGGCTCTACGGCCCTTTAGAGCATGGCCACTTTTTCAGTTTCTTGATCCTATACACAGTCGGTAGGATTCCTTGGATGGGAGATCAGCCTGTCACAATGCTGCTACCTACACACAGAAAACAGATATCCATGCCTCGAGTGAGATTCGAACCCACGACCCCAGTGTTTGAGTGGGCGAAGATGGTTCATGCCTAAGACCATGAGGCCACTGTGATTGGCATTTATTTACTTAGTTATGGTTTATTTAATTAAGCTGTCAGCTCACACAAACTGTGAAAAATGTTAGGATGATTAGTGAAGAATGAATTGGAAAGGATATGAAGGAAGTGGTCATGATATAATGTGAGGTACTATCTCAGCATTTATGTGGGAGATTGAGGAAAATCATGAGAACATTCTACCTGGATAGCCAGTCTCTGGCTGAGACTTGAACCTAGGACATCTTGCATACAAAGCAAAAATGCTAACCACTTGCCCAGAACATTTGATGGTCCCTGTATAAATGAGGAAATTTCTCCCTTAACAAATTCAAAGCAGTAACAATGTATCTCTAGATGATTTTTCTCACAGGTCAACAAATGCATCTCTATTATTCTTCAGCAATAACGAGGCAGTTCAAATAAACGATTTCCATCTCATTGCAAAGTCTGAAATAAAAGTGTTTACTTCTTACACCAAAGACACTCAATGTTTTAAACAAAATATGCTCAATGTAACTTAGCTTAGGGAGTGTGCATTACACACATGGATGTTCTACACAACAATCAAATCTTCACAATATTTCCAGTACCAAAAACACCAACTATGATGTCATTATGACCGGGCTATGCAGAACAACTGCTCCAGACTTCTGAACATGTGCTAAAGTTCATGTATTTGAAAATTAAAAAAAAAAAAATAGTAGAGATAATTACAAAACTAAGAAGAATCATTTGGTTCAGAATCTTTTGTTCTCTTGTATTCTTTCCAAAGAAATATAATTTTATTAAAATTAAAAAGTCAAATGTTTTCCAGAAACTGCAACTACTGCTGTGATGAATAAAACTGCAAACAAATATAAAAGGTATCACTCTAAAAACAATTACAATTAGAGACTGTCTCATTTTCTTTACTACTTTAACGCAGATATTCTTTCAGTACTGTCTCGAGAGCTACATCCTTTTGTCTTCAGTGTCACGTTTACAACAGTATTGTGATTATACCTTTCTGATATTGTAGAAGTCACGGTGGGGAACAGCCTTTTGTGATGCAAGTTCGCGCAATTCATTAAGGAGAACATGCAACTGGAACTTTGACGATAAGTAACTCAGTCGCCGATAGCAAAATGACTTCCTGCAAACAGAAAATTTAACAAGGGCTGTAAGTTCCATATCTGCATACACCTCTGAAATTGTGTTAGCAAATTTGATTTACTGATTTATCATAGCTAATACTCCAAATTCTCAGACTTATCTTTACACAGGGAGGATTTTTACTTTGTTGACCGGTTCCATGGCTCCACACTTCACGGCAACTGGGGCACCACTTGGTGCGAGGCGCATACAAATTTTGCTGATTAATCAGCATGCATGACAACCAATAAATTCAGAATAAAGTAGTTACAATTCACAGACCACTGGAGGTGTTGAAAATGCTGTCCCTCTACACTAGATATCTTTTGCAATTAATTGTTTTGTTAAAAACATAAGTACAACAATACTTCTTAAAGTTACAGCACACCAGACACCAACTTTCTTTGGATGCAGTGGGACTTTGTGGGTTAGATATGGATTCTGTGACCTCCAACAGTGATTATTTTGCATATTTATGTCTCCCTGCAAGTGAAACCATGCTTCATCAGAGAAGAATGTCATTTGCTGACTGATCTCACCTTTGATGACAGGCTGTAGAAACGAACTGCAAAAATGAACCCTGCTAGTTGGATTGTGTGGCTGCAAGGCGTGTGTGGACTCCTGTTGTTTTATGGGGTCCAAGCTTCAGCAATTGTGTTGCCATTCTTGCACTAGACTTTGACACTCCAGTTTTTTGAGCCAGATAATTCAGCGATTTTCCAGCTGTATGTATAAGTCTGGTCCTAAGTCATCTAAATTCTCGGTAAGCACTTGGTGTTTATGTTATTATTTCCTGTCTATTAAGTGTCCCGTTGTGCTAAGTTTCTTCACCTGAACTGTTTCTCTGCTTGGAACTCTTTCATCACAAAATTTATGTCAAAATTTTCTCTGACATTTTCTAGCAGATCCATATTGCACAAAGGTGTCTTACAGAAATACACATTGTTCTAGCCAGCACAATGACGTATCACACTGCTCACTAACCATCACTGAGAATAAATGGCTAATGGAGATGATCACTGTTGCCCATTGCTGACAAATCATAAACAACTCCCACACAAGAACCACACTGCTCTCCATGAAACATAATGCCATCAAGCAGTCCACAAGTTAATTATTTAACTTCATTCCAAACGTTATTGGCCATCAAGCATGTTAATTCATCAGCAAAATTCATATGCGCCCCACAGTTGGTGGTGCACTGGTGGCCGTGAAGTGCAAGAGCTGTGATCAGGTCAACAAAGTTAAAAAAAAAACTGTCTGTACAAGTGCACATTCAACTGATCTGCAAGTGTCCATTAGCTCCTCTCTATCCTTACACAAATAATAGATCTTTTCCATATGAAGAATCTTCACTGAATTCGCTACTTTGAGGTCATAATAAAATTTATTGGCCAGATGATATTTTAGTTGAGTGTAACTCTTAACATATATTTCACTAATATTACATTGTGCTCATGAAAACTTTACACTCTCTAAAGGCTGAATTAAGATAATCTTCAAAACTATGCTACAGAATATCAGCTCAAGTATGTTAAAAACGAAGGAATACAATATCACAGACACTGTATGATCTGAACCTTTGATGATGGCCAGAGATGATAAAATGTTCTCTGGCTATTAGGTATGTCAGTTGCTTAAAAATTACTGATGTTTCAAGAACCGTATCTGTCCCTGAAATGTCGGGTAATTTTTAACCAACTGACAAGGCTGATAACCCAAGATCTTCTCACAGATACTGACACTGTTCTGGAGCAGAGAAGTATGGTGTACTCACAGTGGACCATCAGCAATCATGGCACACAGTCTGTTCATGTCTGCCACAAATGTGTCAAGATTAGGATATGGAAAGTTGCATGGTTCCTCATTATCCAATGCTCTTTGGTCCTTGTACACATGGTATACACCATTCACTGGTCTCAACAGGTAGCCTTTGTCTGGTGTAAACTCACAATCCCAAGGATTCCCTTTACTGGCAGGTGCATGGACAGGGTGATCTGCAGACAAAGATACAAATAAAAGGTGACAGGGAAAATTCTACAAAGAGAATGTGGGAGGAGTGAGTGACATGCAATTTTATCAGAAGATTCACTTAACCATGTCTGTGCCAGCCTCCAAAGATCTACATTATATAAAAAATGGCAAGAAATTTCATTGAATCTGTAAATATTAAAAGAAAATATTCTCTGAAACTGCCATGTAATATTCAGGTATGAAATACTGAAATCTCTCAGCAAAGATTAGGAGCAGTTACATGTAGAATAAAAATGGTAGATATGGCAGGCAGAAAGGCCACAGCTCTGTCAACATCAGTCTGACCTATCTTGGAATGTTATGGTCATGGATCAATACGTAAGGGTTAAGGGGACAAGAAATATAAAGAGGCCAGAATGGTCAAGTTAAGCACTGGAGTTCAGTGTTTCAAATATTCATTTTTATAAGTTACTATTTATAAGAATTCAAAAATACAAAGAAAATAAAACAGCAACAAATTAACCAATAAGTATAAGAAATCACAAAAATTTAACTTCAAACTATGAATAAGAAACTTCCAACATCAGCAGTGTAGTAAAACCGACTTATCCAGCAAAACAGCCCATGCACTTGACTACTGACAGCAATACAGAACAGTATCTGAGCTTATGTAACCAACTGCCAACAATGAGTCATTATTATGGTGTTCAGCAATGTGTTCACAAATAAACAGTGAATATCATAAGGATATTTTGTTAACTTCTAACACAACACACACAAACAGTGAACCAATAGTTTGCATCAACTGGAACAACAGATCTGTGTTGTTTGTTACTTTAGAGTCATCACTTCACCAACATTTCTAAGCAGGGCTGGTGCAAGCCTAAATCCAAGCCCCAGGGAGTCCCCTCCCATCATTTAAAAAAAATGAACTTTCTCAAAACTCTGTCAGAATTAATGATACAAAATTTCCCAGTACTATGATGAATACTGTCATTAGTGTCATAATTCTTGAAAATCTGATGCATGATATGTTTAGGTTACAGTCAATTAATATCACAATATTAACAACAAATCAGCAGAAATTACTCTTATATGCATTCATCTGTGGCATAAATTGTAATGCACTCATTTCTATGGAAGGAGGATTGGAGATCCTTCCCATCAAGAACTGAAAGTGAAGATATGGTTCAGGTCCCATACCATAACATATTATAGAAGAACATTTTTTATTACACTCAAGTGATCCTAATGTGTTATGTTAGCAGGATTAATACTGTCATCTGCACTTTTATCAACTGAGAAATCCAAATCCTCTCTCCACGAATTAAACAGATTTTCCCTAAACCACTGCTTTCATCCATCCAACAGTCACCATTTTTCAGGCAACGCATCCACAACACAAGCACAAGCTGCCACAACTATAGCAAAGCTGAGAAATTCATTTACACTACATTAGCCTACCACCTGAAGTATAGCTAGGGGTTTACATGCACAAGTGATCAGCCACAAAAAGCTGTATCAGTAAAGATTACAATAGTGTGACAACTTCAGTAATGATCATTACTAGCAAGATTTGAGGTTTTTAAGGCAGTGACTATGAAGAATGCCATCTTCTGGGATGTGGCACAATGTAGATCTAGTGTAAACCGAAGTTTCAGAAGAATGTATTGCCTCAATCTTCAGGATAGAAAAAATAGCAAGCAAGGAACCAGCGTGAGCAGGTGGTTGCAGATGGAGGCAATACGAGTCCTCTGAAACGTCAGTTTACACTACATCTACATGGCACCACATCCCAGAAGACGGCATTCATCATTACTAGCATTTTACTGACCATCATGTTGCTTGCTTGTATAATTTTATAGCCTGTATTTTTCCAGCAATGTCTATGGAGATGATGACAAAAACTAAAATAATCATGATTTCTTATTCACATGGATGGACAAGATGGTGTGATGTTAAATTTGAGTTCACTTGTTCGGTACAAGGAAACTTTTTGTCTGTTTCTGGAGACAAAGTTTCATATGGTTGGAGAGGAAGGAGCCAGGTGAATTTGTGTTACACATTTGTTTTTTTATATAGAAATTTCTCAAATCTCACTATTTGGCTAATGACAGGTGGCATTAGCCAACATATGTATGTAGCTGCATTATCCTACTTCAGAGTTTTGATCTTACACTTATTCTAAACTGAGGAAAACCAGCAGAAACTCATCTTAAATAGAACGTAACAGTCAGTCTCATGATATTATAAATGCTACAGATAATAAATGATAAGCTGCATTTCCACTATTCTGAATATGACGACACACAATGGCAGAGTGACAAGGATCCAACTTCATGTGACAATAGAAACGGAAACAAATGAAACTTAAATCTTGAGACACACACTGGAATAAACAGCATTTTATATTATGAGACACACTTTGGATGAAACAATACTGAGAAGTGGAAGTAATGTACATAAACTGAGCATGATTTAAAAGAGTATACGAGAGGGTACCCAAAAGAAGCTGAACTTATTTTTTTTAAACTTATTTGTTCAAATTTTAAGCACAAACCTTCAATCCCCTTCAAAGTACTCTCCACTTACACTAATATACTTGTCTAGTCTTTTATTCCATTTTTCAAAACATTGTCTAAATTCATCTTTTGAGATGCTTGACAGCGCCTCCGTCGTTTTTTCCTTTCATGTCTCTTTTCATTCAAGGAAACAAAAAAAAAAGTCGCACGGGGCAAGGTCGGGTGAGTATGGAGGCTGAGGAACAGGGGTCATACCATTTTTGGTCAAGAATTGTCGTACAGACAGGGCTGTGTGAGCAGGGGCATTGTCATGATGGAAAAACAAGTCACCCGACTGCCACAAATCTGGCCGCTGAGCTCCAAGTCACTCCCGACAGCTCCACAATTTCTTCAATGGTCCATCGTCGATCTTCCTTGATGATTTCACGAATTTTTTCAACATTTTCATGTGTTTGGGCCGTGGAAGGACGACCAGAACGAGGTTTGTCATCAATTGACATTTCACCATTTTTGAAACGGGAAAACCACTCAAACACTTGAGTTTTCCCCATAGCATCGTCCTTGTACGCCGTTTTTAACATTTCAAGAGTTTCTGTTCCACTTTTCCCGAGCAAAAAGCAGAATTTCACCGCCGCACGCTGTTCACGAAAATCAGCCATTGCAAAAACGACGATCACACAAAACAGTTGTCACCATAAACTCTGCCGAAACTAGTCCTTACCTTCTGAAGCAACGGTAGTCAGCTTATCGACTCAGGAATGTTAGCTCTATGCGCTCATAGCGGCAAAACGCGGTATTACAAAAGCTCTGCCCACAAAAAAATTAGTTCAGTTTCTTTTGGATACCCCATCGTTATTTTAACTTATGATGGCCTTTAACAAAGAAGGCTATAAATATGTTCAATAATTCACAGTTATAGGGTACTGAATGAAAAATCACAAACAAAATCCCCAAGACTCTAGATTTCAGGAACCAGATTGATATGATACTATCCAAAATTGAACTTTTATTTATTCCCCTGTCCACTGATTTTGCCTTAACTAAACAAGCTGCCCTGGAAATCTGGTAATCTATCTCAGATGTGGGTATGCAGTGTAGACACACATGAGCCATGCATCTGTGGTATTACCCATCAGTGGAGTCTCTCCTGTCAGCACAACCACAACAAGCTTATTTGTCTGTATGATGTAGAACTAGATAGCCACACCAAATAACTGTCCAATGAATTGCATAACAGCATTAAAAGAATTACCTAAATATTTTTCAATAATGCAAGTTCTTATGACAACCTAACTCAGTCAAGAATGAGCAGTAGTTTAACAAAGGTTTCTGTCACCAGGTAGTGTACACTCCAGTTTCAAAATATACAAGATCACAGGTAGAACAAACCAACAAGATCACCTGCAATAAGTACACCAACCCCATGTCATTTTTAATAAAACATATGTGGCCTCCAAATAGATAAAACAATAACAGTTAGACATAAAGTAAAGTTGCCTCAGTGCTGAAGCATGACTCTATTAAAGCAGAAGGAGGGAAGAGAAACTCTTAAGAATTCTTTATAACAGCCCTAGACTAATGTTAATTGGCCATCTTCACATTCCAGATACTCCATTCCCTGCAAAAAGACCCCAAAACCAAGTTTATGAGGAATACTAATGATCACCAGGGATCAAATCTCTGTCACTTTACTGACAGCAATAATTCTGTGCAAGAGGAGAATAACATAGAAATTGTTTTAGCTTCCCATAAGAATATCATGGAGCTGTTTAGCATATCCTTAAAACTAGGATGAGGCTAGTAATGAAGACCAGTTTTCTCATTAAAATAACATAAGGCTGGTAAATGGTACCTATACACACATGGAATTGATTCAGCCCAGTTTCACCATAAGAATTAATCAGGGTTAATGCTAATACAAGAATATTATCAATCCATATTTTCCTTATGGTACTTGATACCAAATACATATACACAAACACACTCATATTATATACATTAGTGGTTTAGTCAATAGTCATTGCAAAATATAACATCAGGGCTGTGCAAAGTCAGGTTAGTGAGCTCGTACACAACCTACAGTTCAAAACAAATACTAATTTAACCCAGTGTCTGCATGAATATATGGTTTGAAAATGATCACAATTCTGCTTTCCACCTGCTATGATGCTGGTATTTTACTCGTCTTATTCTACCCTGAAGATAGAGGCGATATGTTCCTCTGAAACGTCAGTTGACTTTCAATGGGCTACATGGCGTTATGCAAGAAGATAGTAACTCTTCATAATCACCACTGTGAGAAATTCAAATCCTACATATATAAAAAATAGTTTTACTTGGATCGAAAATTCTGATTAAAACTGATGAGGGGAAACCTTAAATTGAAGAACATTGAAAGAGCGTACTACTTTATATTGTTCATTAGGAATCCACACTAACTTGGACTAAGAATATTAAATATTTCAACTTCTTCCAACAACCACCAGAATTTAAAAATTTCATAGTGAGGTGCTAGAATTAGGTTGTTGTTGTTGTTGTTGTTGTTGTTGTTGTTGTTGTTACAAGGCATAATGTAATGTAGCATGAAAAGCCGTTGTTATGTAACGACCGCGAGATGGGCAGATATACCAGGGCCGTTTCTGGGCAACGGCTCGGTAAACACATTCCCACAGCAATGAATCAACGTGCAACAATAGAGGTACTGTTGGGAACACAGTTCCCACCAAGGAGTTACATGGAAGACAACTGGGGTGACTGAGTCAGTTCAGTACGGGAAGTCTGTGAAGAGACGACTTGAGTGCGTGAAGCTGAAGAATCTCCACTGTTAAAATCAGTTACCAGGAAAAGTCTAGTGACAACACAGCAGGCTGGAGAACACTTACATGGAGCTATTTGTAAAGCGTGGAAATCAGAATTGTGCTCTACTTATTTGTAGTTGCCACCTGTAAGTGGTCAATAAATCAAGTCACCAATCCAGACCCTGTCTATAGCCACTCAAAATCGTGACAATAAGAAGATATTACTGAACAACAAGGAAGTTGCTACTCCTGCAAATACAGAATGGTTCACTGATTTCAGTATGTGCTTTACAAGCAAGCCGTTTTACTTCTATAAGCACAGCATTTTCATAATCAAATAAATTTTGACAAAAGTCAAAGTCAGAGAGAAAAGCTTCATGTTTCATTTTCCTGAATGTCCTGAAGATAAAGGAAGAGTACTCTTTAAATAACGAATTTAAGAGAAACAGACTACATAGTAATTATTTAAATGCAACAATTAACAGGCAATTCTAATCAGTGGTACCATCTTCACTCCAGAGTTTACACAGCCCTGGTTTACATACACTTATTCTCCTATGAAATATTTGAATGTAACTTGCTTATTTCTGTTCAGTGGGCAGTTATTTACACACACACCTTATCTGTGCTAGACCAGTGAGTACACTAGCACTACACCAATGTGCTTCCAACTACAGGCTGTTGGTTAAATATAGTGCACACATGTGCTGCAACAATGTGCACTGAACTGCATCTAGTTTGACCCTCATGATAATTCACACATTTTCACAATTTGGAAACAAGAGGTTTTCAATACATAATATTCCAAGGCATCTGTTCACTGATATCTTATATTAGTTTTATTTACATGAATCTTAAAATATTACATACATATGTCCTACATTCAAAGAACAAATTAATAAATAAAATACCAATTTCATATTGTAGTCTTCCAGGGTATGACATCATACATTTTTGAATCTGAGTAGTAACATATCACAAAAATGTTATGCCTCCATCTTTAAGGTACATTCAACCAATAACATGTGAAGCTGCACTGAAGACTGTAATGTGTGTCTGTGTGTGTGTGTGTTTGTATCGCAAGTAAACACATATGTTCCTATTGTGCGAGTATAAAAGTAGGCATGTGTGGTCAACCATAACATACTGAGAAGCACACCAAACTTGATGATCATTACAGAGATCTTCTTGTGTCTCCTTAGTTTCAGTGAATCTTCTGAAACCTTCCCTGGACAAGGGACGCTGTCTCACTGCTGAGAGCTTTTATACATCCTCACATTTATAAGATATCCTGCCTTCCCATACTACAGATATATATGGCACAGTCAAGATGACCAGGAAAGATATGCCTTCAGTTATAAAGAATGGAAGTGAAAAAGGGAGAAGTAGCAGGATTCTAAAGGGGGATGATAATGGCCTTGTGCTGGAAATACAAGGATGATGATGTACTATTGAACACAGTACACAATTAAGAAATGGAGGATGTAAAAGATGACCCAAAGAAGGAAAAATATCAAGTAGTTACTGAAGAAAAAGACATAAAGGGAGGAGTAGATCTTGTTGATTAGCACATATCAATTTACCCTCTATCTGGAAAACTGGGAAATAACTAACACAAGAATATATTTTTTCACATCTTGGAACTAGCTCTCTGGAACTCCTATATACTATACTGCAAAACAGGGGTAAGGAGTCTTGTGTAACAGGAAAACACTTTCCTGAATAAGCAGCCCCAACCGTGGAGAAGTCAAACCCAACAAGGCAATGTGCAATGCGCAGTTGCGTGCGAGATGCAAGGGATAAGCGAATCTGCAGAAATATTTGGTTCTATATCCCTGGACTGTGAGTGCCGCTCTGTGTCAACTCCACACTTCTGTGCATACTACACCTAGAGCAGAACTGCCTTCGTGAAATGCCCCACAATGAAATTGTAAATATTATCCAATTTATTGAATATAAACATTACTTCACATTTATTATTGAAGTCAGAATATTAAATGGATTACAAAGCTGAAATTTTGTGGTTGAAAGTTGGCCAAGCTGGCCTACAAACATTTTATTTTGCCTACAATTAAAATTTGGAATGCTGCGACTATTGTAGAACTGCATTTTATATTATAATGAGATTCCAGGCTTGGATGTTTGTGTGAAAAGATAAAAACAAGATCTCTTGGGATAAGAAATAATTATATGCATATTGTACAGCATAATTAAATATTTTACACAAAAATATGTATCAATCACTTCCTTGACTATTTTTCACAAGGAATGTGAAAGAAACTTATTTTTCAGGGGGTGGGGGACAATTATTTGTAAAGAAACATCTGCCAGAGAAGCAACAGACCCACACTAATTAATAAGTCAAATTATAGTTTTGTATGTATTAATCTTTATGATTTTAGATACCAATAGGAATAAAGGATTCTAAACTGAACGGTAGTAAGCATGCCCCAACTTCAAACTGCCCTTAGTTCCATGTTGAATGTTATTTTGATTTGTTCCTCTTGTTCCCAAATATATCAACTCCATCACACACTTTAAGGATTTATTGGCTGTCTTCTTATTGTTATTTTGTCCTGCATCCTGGTGATACTTACTCGATTGTTCATTTGTAGGTTTAGTTTATATGTGAACTGAGAAAATAATTTAAGTGAGCAGGAATCCAAATTTTCTCCAAAAAAAACCACCTTTTATATGTTGAATACATATACATAGTAAAGCAGGAGAAATATGAACCATTTCAACACCTTAGCACATTCATCACAATGGAATTAGAGAAGTTTCACTACAATGCTAATGGCGTAACAGTAATGAGAGATTACGGAGTGTCAGTGCACCTCACCACAAGCCAGTGCTGGTCTATGGTTACCTTTCTTGAGATTTTCGTTGACTGGACTCAGGATGCGGTCCAACTCTGCGTTGCTGAATGAACAGCTCACACTATACATTTCTTCATATAGTTTTTTCTTGTCCTCTGATTTCTTCAACTTTGCATCTTCATGCTTGCTGTCAACTACATCAATCAGGAGGCAGCACACATCAGTAAACGAGTTACAGCCTACCATTCACCTCATTATTAAGATAGGACAAGACAGGAGAAAGAGCATGTCACAATGTAGACTCAGAGAAGCACAAAGAATTTCCATTCACACAGCGAATATCATGACACAGGAGTCAAAAGAGAAATAAGGGTATGACAGCAACTCTGATGTCCCTTCAAATTTTACTTCTTATGTGTTTATAAGAAGTGCTCACTCCCATTTTCTCTTATCTCAATGAGGTTTATCCTTCAAGGAAGAAGTCTGGCTAAAGTTCTGAAGCTCCTCAATATTCAACAGTTTTCTCAGATTTCAGAGGCGCTCACTGTTATTTTGTGTTAGCTTATTCTTGAAGAAAACATCCTGGATAAAGATCTGAAGTCCTTAATTTTAAACATTTTGTTTCCTCACAAACAAACCAACTACATGATGTTAGTTGGCAAGTGAACTATACTGACCGAGCGACCGCCACTTGTCGGCGAAGTTCAATGCCAACTTTTGCAGATAGAAGGTGTCACGTGGTCAGCGCAATGAATCCCTCACAGCCGTTAATTTCGGTTTTCTAGATCGGAGCCGCTATTTCCTTGAAATAACTCCTCAATTATCATCACAAGGCTGAGTGGACACCGTTCCAGACCCACTACCTCTCAGAAAAAATCTGGTAGCGCCAGGAATCGAACCTGGACCTCTGAATATGTAGTCAAGAACACTGACCACTAGACTAACTTTCCTTCAGCTATAAAGCCTCTATTAAAATCAACTTTCTGTAAGGTAAATATTTAGTAAAATATAATTGAAAATGCAGCTTATTTCTCCAACAGCTGGCAAGGCCCTGTAATTGGCACACTGAAATGACTCATCTCCTTTAATATCCAAGTGGGTCAAAGTCCTCCCTCAAACCACATCCTTTCTCTCTCTCTCTCTCTCTCTCTGAGTCTGCATGGATGCGCAAATGCACACACACATGCACGCACACACATATTCACACACACCCCTCAATAGAGGATTCACAAACTGATACAAGCTTGGAAATGGCCACTTCCAGTAGGTTGTAAGCAGCACACCTCTCACTATTGATTTTGATTGGGTGCACACTCCCTTCCTTACAGCAACTCCTTCTATGAGGCTAGTAACTGATCATGTGGCAACGAATCGACTAATTAACTAAGTGAGAAACTGACTGGGCGACTGCCTAAATAATGTTATCGAAAGGGGTTTTCAATAAGCAGTACATGTACACATAAACATAATTTTCCTGTCAAAAAAACAAAGGTTTAGCATTATCATCACAAAGGCATGCTACTGGAGACTACCCTGAATCGGGCCAGTTTATTAAAAATCCTTATATTTTATTTTGCTAAGATTCATATTTAATCATCTTTCCATCTAAGCAAATGTTTCTCAAGTAGTCTCATATCAAGAGAATATATAACAATAATTTGCAAACAATTTTTTATGTCACACACAGCTAATTTTTGTTGATTTAATGTTCCAACCTATAACAAATTATGCACTTTCTTATTATGTAATATTCTCTGTTTCCCTTTAATTTAACTCTCACAAAGGCCAAGTCTTCTCCAAGCCTCTGCTTCTCAAAATTCCTCAACCTCTGTTCTTTCCCAGAAGTGAAACATCAGGTTTCATTTAGTCTCGAGGATTGAAGATGAAGGGGGAAGTGGAGGTGTAGTGCCACCTACTCCTAACTGGATACCATGGGACAGGAAGTTTAGTGGATCCTGGAGCTGGTCTGAACATGTCATCAAAAGGAAACGTTTCTTCCCCTGCCGCCATGAACTTACGGGGCACACGGTAGCATAGTTGGTTGAGGCACTATGCTACTAGCTGGAAGGTCACAGGATCCAATCCCAATGAGGTGGAATTTTTCAGTTTACCTAATCCTTCCAGCAGCATTATGGCCCTGGGGTCGACTCAGTCGCTAACAGAAATGAGTACCAGGAATAATCCTGGTGGTGAAGGGCGGCCTGCATGCAAGTCTGACAAACTCACCGCCATCTTTGGGCCGACTGTCTAGAAAATGTGGGAGCCTCAACATCTCACAACCCTATGGGACTCCACGGCCTGTTACAGGGCTACTTTTACTTTATTTACTTTTACTTGTCATTAACTGTCTCTCATCGTCCACCCAGTCTACTTGCTAACTGCTTACAAACAGAGCTATCCTTACTTCTTCTACATCTCACAAAACCATTTTAGTTCCTTCAACACTGTTTCAGAAAGCAGATGAGCTTATTCTGTTTTTAATGTCATCATGACTGTAATTCTTATTTGTGAACTGTGAGAAGAGCACTCCATTAATGAATCTTCCTCAGCAAAAGTTACAATTGATTAGCCATGAAACTGATGTTCAAGTCCTGTAAACTATGACCTCCCCTTCCACTGGCCCTTTATTCCAAGTCCAGTCCCCCCCAAACTGAAGACATTGGCTGCATGGTGGCTGATTGGATTCATCACACACCTCAGAGGTGGCTACAAATGAACACAGAGCTCTAACAGAATTCTGATTGGCAAGAGGAAATCTCAGTACTTGGAGAAAAACTTGCCATGTGGAATAACAGGCACTTGAATCCAGGCCTTCACAGTGAGGAGAAAGTGTCTTAATCATCTGGGCTACAGCACGGCTCAGTATCTCCAATAGCTGAGGCTGCTGTCTATTACATCAACTGCCAAACTCAGGTGGTTGTTAAGAGGGGTTGGAATACTTTCTTACCCCAGAAACACACATACTCTCCAATGGTTAGATCAAGTCACAGGTTGTAAGATTCGAGGTTTTCACGGTGGTGACTATGCAGAAAGCCGTCTTCTGGGATGTGGCGCCTTGTAGAAATTGTGTTAACTGACGTTTCGGAGGAACGTATCACCTCCATCTTCAGGGTAGAAGACAAGAGGAAATCCACGAGCAAACCAGCAGAGCAGGTACAACAGTCTGTTTTTAAATTTAAACTATAAACAAATACTACTACTACTACTACTACTACTAC
>NW_019728599.1:121930-177523 GCF_002891405.2 Cryptotermes secundus | reverse complement strand
ATTATTAGGAATAAGTGCGAATTTTGAAAACAGTGAGATATGGGCATTTGAGGTTATCCAATCTATGGTCACACTTTGTTAGAAATGTGTATATCTTCGCTTGCCCAGTCTTAAAGAAGAAAAGAAGAATCAAGGTTGAGTGAAATGTTGCATACTAAAGCAGAAATGGATAAGACAGGAGAAGAGATTTCAGCATCAGCAGGCCTATTGCAAACCTCTCAATCAGTGCTGAGTGGATGCAGTTAGCTCCCTGCCATTAAGAAGCTTGTGGGAAGAAGCAACTAGACATGATGGCAATGTCTCATGGTGGATGAGACGCTGTCTCCCATTATAAGAAGTTCAAAAACTGCAAAAGAAGTATGGGAGTAGCTTGAATAAATGTATATGAAGATAAAGGACTAACATGAGGACAGGACTGTTGAGAAGATTGTTTCATGTAAAACTAGATCACGCTCAAACTGTGATGCATAAGTACATATAACTTATATTTAAGTAATTTTAATATTTCTTATTAATTTATCAATTAGACTGTTATTGTACAGATGTCACTGTATTTATAATGTATTTGACTTGTTCCATATCCTATGGTGTCTACCTGTATCTGGATTTTTGGAACGTAAATAAATTGAACGACTGAACTCAAATATGGAACAATATTTGAATGAAATCCTGTCCATGACTCAAAAGCTTTCAGCAACTGAAGTCAAGATATAGCAGAATTTATTGGTGTTACAATGTTGGACTTGGAGATGAATATGACCCGATGATTATGGTAATAGAAAGTTCAGTACCAAGGTCTTGAGTGACTGTGTAAGGTCAATGTTGATACAATGAGATAGCAAGCATTGCAGAAAGGAGGATGACCCTCAAGTTAGGGCACTGACCGCTAACTGGAAGGTAAATAAATACTTTATTTCCACATATTTTGTGTACAAAAAGAAGGAACACAAATCTTACCAATGCAGAAAGAAATATGAGTAAAACAAAGCAGAAAAGAGGAAAGGAGAGAAGGAAGATAAGCAAGGGATTCATTTGTCAAGATTGACATTTGACAATGTGAATGATCGCCAATGAACTGAATATTAATGAATATATAATCCACCATATTGTTAAGCAAGATTTTAAAATGAGAAAGGTGTGTGCAAAGGTGGTTCCAAAACATCTGAACAACGATCAAAATGCAGCTCAAAACAAAATGTCAGCAGAAATGTCTGAATGGCTCAAACCTGAAACAATTTTCTACTCAGGCCATAAAAAGTGACAGAAGTTGGTTTTTCAAATACGACCCTGAAACCAGAAGGCTAGGTGAGAAATGACACACACACAACAGTCTCCAGGATGGAAGAAGGCTCGCACGACCAAATAAAAAATTAAGACAATTGTTATCATTTTTTTAGATTCTCGCAGGGAAGTTCATAAAGAATTCACACCACCTGGTGTCATAGTGAATCCAAAATATTATCTTGAAGTCTTGGACCATCTGAGAAAGAGGGTGATGCAAGTTCAAATGGAAATTGCAGATAAATATATAAGTCTGTATTAGCTGGACAAGTCCACAGTGGCAGAACACAGCATTGAATCAAGCCACTGGATCAAGTTTCAAAACACCGAAGTACTGGCCAAAATGTCAGGCCACATGGACTGACTTGTTAAAGAGACAACAGAAATAAAATTGCATCTCAATAATATTGACAGAGAGGAAGGGTTCAAACTTAGCAAAGCATGGATTCCCAGCACCAGATTATTAGGGCACACCAACACACACAGATCAGGAAAATCTCATGAAGACACACAGGTAAGAGCATGCTACAAAGAAGGGGGGGAGGGGGAACTGAGAAAACAGACACTAGTTTAAATGACAATGGTGACAGGTTACAGTCAGCTCGGTGACCATAAAATTGGACTCTGCCCTCCTGCTATACAGTAGGCCAACAGGACGAGTCATTGATTTGACAGCTGGTATATAGGGTGTTAAAAAAGGGTTATAGGTTTTCAGGTGGTATATAACTCGCATAAATGAGCAAAAATTCTCAGTCAACCAATGCCTGCTAAGATATGGTCGATGTTCATGTGATCTCCACCGCAGATGTTCTATACGGTCTCCATACATTTCAACACAACTTCTGGCTCTTCATCGCTCAAACATGTGCACTCTGTCAACATATCTGGTTTAATTCGAATCTCCTGAGAGGCATTCTCTAATTGTTGCTGTAATATATCTAAGTCAGTGATTTGGGCTCAATAGAGCAAAGATTTTAGGTGTCCCCATAGCCAAAAAACCAGAGGACTGA
The DNA here is from genome assembly GCF_002891405.2 of Cryptotermes secundus. Taxonomy (NCBI): domain Eukaryota; kingdom Metazoa; phylum Arthropoda; class Insecta; order Blattodea; family Kalotermitidae; genus Cryptotermes; species Cryptotermes secundus. Next base: position 175,232 of record NW_019728599.1, on the reverse strand, counting down.
GATCAGGGGATTGTGCAGGCCAATTAACTGGGCCTCAACCTCCTATCCATTGTTCACCAAATGTCTGGTTCAGGTACTGTCTGACAATGCAGAGAAAATGAGTTGGTGCCCCATCATGCATGAACCACATATGTTGTCACTGATCAAGAGACACATGTTCCTACAGTACTGGTAAATCATTCACCAAAAAAGTACAGTATACTGCATTTGTTAGTCTGTTAGGTAAGACAAGTAACCCTAAGTGCTGATCACCTAAGGTGTTCACTCAGACATTGAGGGAAAATCAATATGGATGTCTTGATGCCATGGTGGTGTGGGGACTTCCATCCACCATCCATAAAGTCCTCCTAACTACAATGTTTCTGAGCTACAACTTCCAGTTTTCTAGATGTCTACTGAACCAGATGTTTTAGATCAGTGATTCCCAAACTTTTTGGGACACTGCCCCCCTGATCCCATAAACTCATCACCAGTGTCTCCTGCCCCACCCTACAAAAATCATTCCTCAGAATAGCTGTTTGCACAACCACCCAAGAAGACAATAACGATAAAATAAGATGCCACATTTAATAACTACTTCACTGTTAGTAAATTCTTCCTGAAGGATGGGCATGATGATGTAATACCAGTGTCCCAATGCTGGTCTGAAGTCACTTCAGTTGTATGAGTAAATAATCAAACAAGCATCAGAGGGGTGGGACTCCAGCGCCTCTTAGCTTCCCCCTTGGCAATCCCACCACCCCCTAGAGGGTGGTACAGCCCACTTTGGGAACCACTGTTTTAGATCAAAGTCCTGTAATAGCCTCTGAGATTCATAAACCTTGTCATCACAAATAAAACCTTCACCTCCACACTGTGTCCCAACTATACCTAACAAGAGTACAGTAGAGACAAGCTTGTAGCCTTCTGGAAGGGAGTAAGCCTCCTGGAGATAATTCCTGCCCTCTGGCTTCAGATTTGTTATAGACCAGTAATCCATATTTGTAAAAATATTGTAATAATGTCTTTCTGAACCTTTGTATCATCAGATTTAATTCACCATTCTGTGACACTTTTTGGTGTCCTGTAACATGCAGCTTTTCAGCATTAACTAGTGAGCACAAGAGCAACACATCAGTGTAGCACATCTGCCTGATTAAGTCTGATATTCTGAAATCCATGCTGCATTTGATGATGATGATGATGAGGATGATGCAAGTCCACTAAATTTAAAATGTAAATATAAAGTCAAATGGTGAGATCTCCATATGAGCAACTGGGTTCATTTGTTGAACTCTTGACATTTGGACTCTCTTACATCAGCCAAATATTGGAATGAATCCAACAGCTTTAGAAATCAACAGAAGAAATTGGAACAGGGCTAGGTAACAAGTTACACATCAAAATAAATCAACAAGAAACGGAATTCTCAGTCTGACATCTGAATGTAATGTTCAAAGTTCAACTGATTCTGACAACAGAAGTGAATTAAAATAACATGTACCTCATGACTGCTACCAATGTGAAATACTCATGCCACAAAAAGGGTGTACAAACTGTCAGCTCTTATTTGAATGGACTGATGAAAACTTGTAAGGGGACCATGATGCCATGTGCAATATGAATACTGTTTCTTCTCCTTACCTTCAATAGTCTTGCGATCTTCGTGTTTAATATCCTCAAGCAGGTGTGGGCAGCCTGAATCCACAGAGCGCAGGAATCGGGATGTAGTGCTGGGGAATGTCTGGTGTGAGATGGCCATGTAACGCTCCCTAACATGCAGTGCTTGAACCACAAGCCTAGCTGCCTGCTCCAGATCCTCATAAGGCACCTAGAAACCACAATAATTAAAAAAAATTAATGCAAATAACAGAACAGTGTCTTTTGCTATACATAGGACATACTAAGAAGTCATGGCAGCGACATAACTCAAGCGGTTAGTTGCTGGCTTCCCACCGTGGAGGCCTGGGTTCGATCCAAGGTCTGGTCAAGTGGGATTTGTGGTGGACAAAGTGGTGCTGGGGCGAGTTTTCTCCGTGGACTTTGGTTTACCCTGCCAATCTTCATTCCACCATATTCTCCATCATCATAATCACCTAGGGCAGGTACAATAGGCCAAGGCTGCCGTGCCAAGTGGAACCAGTAGGCCTCCACCCCCCACTAAGCAAATTAAAAAAAAAATACATAATTTCCACATCTACCATCTGGGGCTGGAAAATGGACCATTTATGGCCCATATACCAGGGGACTTATCCTTAACGCACACTATAAATAAAACAAATAAATAAAGACACTCAAATTCCTACAACACATTACACTATTGTAGGTTTATATTCTTAATCTGATAAGCTCTTCTTTGATCTACCAAGGTTCCTTCACCACAGTTTGCAATTCCAAACATGTTCATGGATTCTTTCCTCTGCAATTATCTATCTTGGTAATATTCAAATTACAGCCACTCTTTTCCTTAGGCATTCAGCCCCCTGTGAACATGATGGGTGGCTGAATAAGACTCAGATCCATCCTGGATGTGATAATGACGCAACAACCTCCATATCCTGAACAGAATCAAACCTCAGCTATGCAGTACACAGTCCATCACCTTTATTAGGAGTAATGGTTCCACTGTACAACATAGAAATCCTAACATTAGTATGAGGGTCCTTCTCTCAAATCCACACACAAAATATTAAAATGACCCTAACATCAATAAATCAAATAGCAGTGTCCTTCTCTCATAGCCAGACACAAAACATTAAAATGATAAAGATAAGTTCACTGTTCCAATCTGTTTCTCTTCAACCTCTTAGTACATGTTGGAACACTTTGTCCTTTGCTAGTTAATCTAGATTGCATGTACTTAAGAGGTTATTTACTATCAACAGCAAACACCTGACTTAATCACGGATAGTGTACCTTAGACAGACCTAGTAAACAAATTACTTTACTCTAGTAATAACTGGCTGTCTCTGTCATAATGACTCAGTGGGTTTAGAGGTGCATCGGCATGGATAAAGATCAGAGTATGTCACCTTTTACTGAACCCATTACATAATAAATCAGAAGATGTATTTCTGACTGTAAATTGGTCTAACACTTAGTAAAAATCAGAACAAACAACAATAAATGTTGTGCTAAAAAGTCTTATTAATAGGGTGTATGTGGACCTGTAAAAATCACGAAACTGGTAACAAACAGACTATCTCTTAACAAATGCCCGTGTGTGAGGTGACGATAACCTCCTCTACCCTGATGGAACTGTGGAAGGAATGCCACACCTACACGGATGGTTTCTCCACACATACAGTAGCTTGCTGCTTACTGCTTGTGTTATGTTCCTCTTGCAATCGCAAATCAGAACAATAAAGAAGGGTGCAAACATGACTGCCTAGGCTTGGTCTGATGTTTCCTTTGGTGGCAGCACTGGTGGCCTCATTTCCTCTCAGACCTGTGTGGCTAACATAATACAATGACTTCCCTTCCTTGTGGAGATGGAACACTTGCTGCAGACACTCCAACACAATCAGAGGCCTAGAGTTGTGGAGTTTGTGCAAAGGTGGTAGTAACATCACCGATGCTATTGCTGAATGAACAGAAAGGGCTTTGTAGATGGTGTAACATTCTGGTACACTAGTACCCAAAGGTTCAACAACATTAATATAAAGACCATCATCTCAGTCAGTTCCATCCACCTCCAACGTTCACAGTATATTTCTCTAAACTTCATCTTTATGTTATCCTCCCATCTCCTTCTCACCCTTTCATGTGACCACTTTCCAAGATGTTTCCCCAGATATCATTTTCTCCCATCCAAGCTGCATGTACAACCCATCATACCAGCTTGACCGTACTGCTCTAAGCATTCTAGATAACTCATTCTTGGTCTCCCCAGTGGTCCCTTTCCAACTGGCTTTCCCACCAGTATCCTATATGCATTCCTCTTCTCACCATTCGTGCTATATTCCCTCCCCATCTCGTCCTCCTTGACTTGATCATTCTAATTATACTAGGAGAAGAGTACAAGTTATGAAGCCCCTCATTATGCAGTTTCCTCCAACCTCCTGTCACTTCATCTCTCTTCGGTACAATTATTCTCAACACCCTGTTCTCAAACACACTCAGTCTATGGTCCTCTCTTAAGGTCAGAGACCAAGTTTCACACCCATCCAGAACCACAGGCAAAATTATAGTTTTGTATATTCTAATTTTTATGTTTTTGGATGTCAGACAAGAAGAAAAAAGGCTCTGGACTGAATGGTAGCAAGCACTACCCAAGTTCAATCTCCTCTCAATTTCCTCCTGAATCAGGTTGTGATTTGTTGTAGTCATTCCCAAATAACTGAACTGTGCCATCTTTTTTTTTTAAATTGTGTTACCTGTCTTTATGTCATGATTTTGCCCTGCATTTAGGTGATGAGACAGCAACATATGCAGTAAAGGAATATGTTATCAAAATCATGAAGGAATGTATGTTTGTTAAGAATGCATAATTTACTCAGGCTTAATTATTCAGTGCTATAAAATGTGGCAGTGTTTTTGAGAAAGAATTCCGTTTGCTAACGGGAATATAAAATAATTTAAGTTTCAACTACTTAGTTTCCTGGAAATGGAGTTTATGCAGTAGCATCAATTGAAGTACACATAGTCAACAATGCAAACCATCACCCAAAAATGTTTTCATAGGTATTTTACTATTAAGTGTGCGGTTTGAAGTTGCATGGACCTCTCATCGGGAGCATGTGTCTTGAGCGGCAAGTTGCAACCGTTCAGCACATTTAAACACATGGTCAGAACAGCGCTCCACTTGTGTACACACATGCACAATAGGGTTATGTATTTACTTAAAGCTACTCTGCTTCTGCTAGGTTACACTGCTTGTAAGAGCACATTTCTTTAAATATCTGGGGCTAAGAAACTAGGAATATACAGTAGGCATAACTAGAATCCTCATTAACGGAATCACCACGCATTCGTAGGAACATGGACTGTTTTAATATATATGGTGTTCAGCCCCTGAAGTATCCTCTGTATTCCATGCTGTTTGCCATTTCAGGCGTGTTCGCAAACCTGGGAAGTGCAGATGAAGTTCGCTCAGTTCGTACGTCCTTCCGTACACATTAAACAATTCGACAACCGCTGACGAATTTGCATTAAATTTCACAGTGAAGAATTTTACGAAAACTGTACTGTCACTTCAGTTTTGGCTTATACTGAACAAGATTAAAGACGTCTTTATATAATGACTACATGCGTTCCTACGCGAATATTTATCTGAAGGTGAAAATACTTCGGATTAGTTCTAGAGAAAAATTAAACATATTTTTTTGTCCAGAAAACTTTCTCATTAAGTCTAATCGTTTTCGAGATAATTTAAACAAAAAGAATGGTATGGACTAACTCCGTGGTCTGTAGTCCGCAAGCGAACTATACCGACCGAGCGACCGCCGCTTGTCGGCGAAGTTAGTGCCAATTTTAGCGGATAGAGGGTGTCATGTGGTCAGCCTAACAGTTCCCCACGGCAGTTATTGTCGGTTTTCTAGACCGGAGCCGCTATTTCCTTGAAATAGCTCCTCAATTACCCTCACGAGGCTGAGTGGACCCCGTTCCAGACCCACTACTTCTCAGAAAATCTGGTAGAGCCGGAATCGAACCCGGGACCTCTGGATCTGTAGCCAGCAACTCTGACCACTAGACCACAGACGTAGTCAATGGTATGGACATACAACCACGAATCGCAACAAGGAATGTCTTTATTCGGTTTCAACTGCGTTAAAATCATATTTGCTGCATTCCTTTAACGTAGCGATTTATTACAATACTACTTTGAAATATACATTAAAATATAACACAATAAACGTTGAAATACATAACAAACAATATTAAATAATACTGTTTGTTTAGTAACAGTGAGAACTAGTGTTTATTCATTTAACATACAGTTTTGACTTCTCGCCAATTTAATTTCGCCTAATACAGAATATGTGCATGTGAAATTCATGTTTATTTACTATAAGGGAAGAGTTAATCATAGCCCCAATTAACCAGCCTTCTGCTGAAAGTGCGTGTTAAGTGTACACGTTACGAAAGACTTAACTTACACTAATTCGACCTTATGGAAATTGTTCTATAATGCATACAGTAACACTTCCGAGATGCTGGAAATGTCACGCATCCGGCTGCTGGAATGAATACCGGGAGCCAGGATAGCATCAGGATTATGGTACAAAATGTAAATGAGATGTAAACGAAATCTGTTATCTTTGTTTTATGCATCCTCTTGGGAGGAAGCCTAACAACTCCTCTCCGTAAAAAAATAACATTGTTAAGAAATGTCACAAAAGGGCCTCGGGCCTGGACGGATTCTTTGGATAAATAACCTAAGCTAAGGAAAACGGACATGAGATTAGTTACGTGGAATGTAAGAAGTATGTATAGGGGAGCATCGCTCATCAAAAAGTTGCCAAAGAACTATCAAAATATAATTGGTGAGAGTACAGGAGGTTAGATGGGACAGCGGTGGCACCAAACCAGCAGGCGAATATATATTTTTCTGTGGAAAGTGGAATGAGAATCATGAATTAGGTACAGGTTTCCTTTGTACATAAGAAAACCATAACAGCAATTAAAGGGGTGGAATTTGTTAGTGATACATGTCATACAGAATACTAAGAGGTCGCTGGTGTGATGTCATCGTTCTTAATGTCCATGACCCAACAGAGGATGGAACTCATAATATGACGGACAGCTTCTATGAAGAACTAGAAAGTGTGTGGGATAAATCCCCTAAATACCATATGGAAATTATATTATGAAATTTCGATGCCAAATTAAGGAAGACATTTGCAAACCAACAATTGGAAAGGAGAGTTTACACGAAATTAGGTATGATATTGGAGTTAAGAATAACCTTTGCCACATCCAAAAATCTTAATGTCAAAAGTATGATGTTCCCACATCGTAACATTCATAAATTTACTTGGACATCTGATTGGAAGACGCACAAATTGACTATATTTTGGTAGAAAGGAGACGACATTCAAGTATACTTGATGTCCGATCGTTCAGGGCAGCAGATTGTGATACTGACCACTATCTGGTGGTGGCAAACGTTAGGGGCATACTAGCAGCGAGTTAACAAACAACGCATAGATTTCACATGGAGAGGTTCAATTTCAAGAAAACAAACAAGTAGAGGGTAAAGAGCAGTATCGTGTTGAAATCTCAAATAGGTTAGCAGGTTTGGATGCTGAGGTGGATATTATGGGTAATAGAGCTTGGGAAACTATTTGAGATAATATAAAAATTTCAGCCAAAGGACTTTAGGTTATCCTTGTGAATAAGGTAATGAAACTTCGGGTTCCATAAAATGCTGGGAAGTTCTTGAGTAGCTTCACAACTGATGGCTTCTCAAGAAGGATTCAGCTCCATGAAGTTTGTTACAGAATTTAGGTTATTATCAACTGAAGAAGCATAAGCAACGCATGTTTCTTCTCGCGATCGTTGCATAGCAACAGTACTACACGCTGCAATACTGTTATGTATAGCGGTCACTAAGACGCGGGTTTCGATTGGTAACTGGATTTATTAATCACCTACAGATCGTAATTACAATTAACTATTACACTACTGCTGATTTACACAATGTACAATCACTAGTGCTTCAGATCACTCCAGAATTCGCTGCACTACAGCACACATAAAGTCTTCAATGTCCATTAACACTTCACAGCTGAATCCTCACAACGTCTTTTCATGACGGCTTCTCGTCCTTGACTCACGCGTTCTTGGCTATGACTAGCTACGAGTACATCTAGCTACGGGGGCACGCGGTAGCGTAGTTTGTTGAGGAACTATGCTACAAGCGGGAAGGTCGCGGGATGGAATCCCGATGAGGTCATTGGATTTTTTCAATTTACCTAATCCTTCCAGCCGCACTATGGCCCTGGGGTCGACTCAGCCTGTAACATAAATGAGTACCAGGAATATTCTTGGAATGTTCTTGGGGGTAAAGGGCGACCGGCGCGTATGGCTGACAACCTTACCGCCATCTATGAGCCGATTGTCTAGAAAATGTGGGAACCTCAACATCTCACAACCCTATGGGCCTCCACGGCCTGTTACAGGGATATCTTTACTTTTTTTTTTTTACATCTAGCTACGACTGGCTGTAAACGACCTTCACTGTCCATTATTAGTTTTCAGAACGGACCCCATAAACCTATTGTTGCATCGTGTCGTTGCCTAGCTATACACGTTACAATACGTACGTATATTACAGAAACGATTTCGACTTAGGAAGAATTCGAGGTATGCAAGACCTGCAGAAATGGAAGGAATGCGCAAATGAGGTAATTACTGAATTTGGTATTTATGTTTTTGTTTTTATTTCTACAAAATGAACATGTTTTGTCTCTTTCCTCTTTCATATGACAGGCTTACTGCATCATATCAATACGTCCCTAATCACCAGAGGTCACACCAGGTTTGTTGTCTTTAATGTTTTACCACTGAGGATGCCAACATGGCGGCCGTTTGAATCGCTAGGTAACTATATGCAGTGTACTTTACGTTTCAAAACGAAGTACCTGGCCTCACAGCAAACTTTCAGATTCAGAATATGTCCTGGTTTTCTTAAAGATGGTGTCATAATCTGTGATGTCGAACGGTTACAGACTTCACTGGATAAAACTATTCTGTCAGCTTGAGAAACATAAAAAATGGAATCTTTCGAGTATTTACAGTAAACAGCTACACAACACGTCAATAGCAGCAAATGAACCTCAAAGGTTATCCACAAAGTTTTATAGCAGAAATAACCATTACTCTAAAGACTATAAGGGGACACGCGGTAGCGTAGCTGGTTGAGGCATTACTTGGACAAAATCAACATTTTGTCTAACTCGAAACTTCAGATTCTGGTCGTAACTTGGACAAAATCAACATTTTATCTATCTCGAAACTTCGGATTCTGGTCGTAACTTGGACAAAATCAACATTTTATCTAACTCGAAACTTCAGATTCTGGTCGTAACTTGGACAAAATCAACATTTTATTTAACTCGAAACTTCAGATTCTGGTCGTAACTTGGACAAAATCAACATTTTATATATCTCGAAACTTCAGACTATGGTCAGATTTTGATGTGCATAAAATCATAATTTTATGCGCCGAATTGCCTGTATCTTCATCCGCCATCGTGAATGAAGAGATGATTTGCGTTGACTCACTGATGAACTGTTTCCCTATTATGAAGCGAATGCACTACTCCGATTCATACGCGTGAGTCCTGCTGCGTCAACAGTTGAGGAACAGCTACGTGGGTACTTCGCTTCGCCACATCATCATGACTGAGTGGTATGGAAAAGCATGGGCGCATTCTCTTTATTGCAAGGACAATATTACCACTCTGAACTCTTATCACATTGGCACTGGCCATTCTGCGCTGTGCACGCCCAACCCGCATCTCGAGATCACCTGCTGATTCGGTTAAGAATCTGTACAATTCCGCCCTTGATGCAGCTATGCAAGATAATAATGTAAACCCCCTCCTCAAACGTCACACTACGTTGTGCAGTTTCCACTCGTTCCACTTCTTTCCGTTTCTGAGCTCAACGCTAGCATTTGCTTAAGGGCAGAGTGCATAGGATATTTCTCGATAAATAAGAACCTCAGCCACTTTTACCTTCTGTTTCTGTGAAGGAGTCTCGGAATGTCTTTGAATTTCGCATGAAACATCCTCTTATCAAGCTTGAAAGATCATCTGCTTTTCTATTTGACATCATATGAGCGATGCATTTGCTGTAGTGCTTATTTTTAGTCTGTTAAGAATCATTAAAATGCCGGACGCCTCAAGTATGTTACACTATTACAGTTTAGACCTTTACATCATCATCATCATCATCATCATCATCATCAGTAATCTGTCAGACGACAGGTCCACAGTCTCTTCCAAAACAATTCCTCCACTTAATGCGATCTAGAGCTTTCTCCTTCAAATGACAGTATCCTCTTCTGTCCCCAAGGTCATCCAGCATCTTCTTACGTCTTCTTGTCACTTCTATCCGCCCCTCTATCTTTCCTTCAATAACTTCTTTTAGAAGGCAGTTTCTGCGTAAAACATGACCAATCCAATTAGCCTTCCCTTTTCTTATTTCGTGTAGGATATTCCTCTGCTCACTGACTCTAATTAACACTTCTTCATTTCTCACATAATCGGTCCAACTGATCTTCTCCATCCTTCTCCAACACCACATTTCGAAACTTTCCAGATGTTTCTGATCTACTGCCCTAAGTGTCCATGTTTCAGCCCCATACAGAGCTATGCTCCAAATGTAGCATTTCACTAGTTTCTTCCTCAAATTTAAGTCCAATTTGCTGGTAAAAAGATTCTTCTTCTTGCTAAATGCAGCTTTTGCCATGGCAATCCTGGATTTAATTTCACAAGTACACCTTCCATCATCTGTTAACAAGCTACCCAAATATTTAAAACATTTCACATTCTCCAGTTGTTTTTGGTCTATCTTTATTGTGACTGGGGTTGGTTGTCTCGAAATTTTCATTACTTTTGTTTTCTCCACATTCCTTTCCATGCCATAGCACCTTCAAATGTCGATTAGTCTATCAATCATACCCTGTAGCACAGTTTCTTCCTTAGCCATTAACACAAGGTCATCTGCATATTTCACAGTTTGAATAATTTGTCCTCCTAATTTGAAGTCTCCGAGCCCATCCAGAGCTTCCTTGGTAAGGCATTCGCTGTACAAGTTGAACAGAATTGGTGATAAACAGCATCCTTTTCGAACTCCTCTTCCACTATGCACACTTCCTGTCTCCCCTCTGTCCAGTCGTACTCTAACTTTCTGATCCATGTACAATTCGCTGATCAATCTTCTTTCACGCCAATCGATACCTGTTTCCTTTAGGATCTGCATTAATTTGGTCCAGTTTACACGGTTAAATGCCTTCTGCCAGTCTATGAAGCAAACACACCCATATTGAACACTAATTCACTATATGAATCCATACAGAGTACCGGGTTCTCAGTGTGTACTTGCAACAGTGCTGCTACTGACCGAGAGTGAGAACAATGAAACTAAACCCCGCAATCTTACGTAAAACTTAAGATAAAACAAAATGTATACTATATCCCTTCCCTGCAATGAAGAGCATTATCGGTTTCAATTGTGTGACTGACTGTACACAGACCAATTATTTTTAACAATGAGTACAATAGCATATCATAGTGTTAACATAATGCAACAAAAACTTTCCTTAGCCTAGTGCCCTGTTTAAAATGACACTTATAATTGTTAATACATTAATGATAGTTCGTCCTGATAGAAATACTGTTGTATCGTTTTGCTTTTATACGTAACTGTCCTTCACGTACATATTAAAACCTACAAAGGCATGAATCTTGAATTTAGGTACAACAAAATATAGTCACGTGTGCGGAGGATAATGAAGTACGTGCAGGGGGGTGTGATGGGGGGGGGGGTCAGTAACAAAACAACGCCTTACCGTCATGCGATCAGCAGCTTTCAAACAAAATTCTATTTAGGTTGCCGAGAATTGTAAATACAGCAATATGTAATATTGGCATTGTTCATTAGTTCACCCAAGTACGAGTAATGTGTATCTATTGCTCGTAGTCCATTGCGTAACAATTCCGCTTTAGACTTGAGGATCTGATCCGGCGTAGGAAGCACCAGAGTTTATTTTAGAGCTGGACTGGACAAAATGGAATGCGCTACTGATTTCCATCTTGCGGGTTTAATGCCAAACTATGCACAGGCCTACAGGTTCTACAATGCAATGTTTTCTTCTGTCGTCCCTAAACTGGGCAAAGAATTAGGTCAAAGAAGGCTAAGCCATCCGAACGGTCGCAATCAATTCCTATGGATAAATTCCACAAAATTTAAAACGTACCTACGATTGAAAGGGTCGGGATAGCGACTGGCTATGGGCTGGACGGCCGAGGGTTCTGTAACCGAGCCATTGAAATCCTTCCCCCCCCCCTCTTTTTATTTCAGTAGTTTATAAAGTAGACAGTAAGAATTACTAAGAAACAGGTTAAGACACAGTCAGAACAAGCAGATGGACCGAACTTGCGCGGACAAAGACATGTGTTAGTTCTTGCGTCCAAGCATCTGGTGTTGTTTTGAAAAGGGCAGAAATGATACTTCAAGGAACCCCAATGAGTTTCTTTAGAAATTGAGCATTTGACTTACGGCGGCAAGCCACTTTGAGAATTCGAGCAGTGGCAGTCGCAACGAGCCGTTAGTCAAAAGTGGGAGTGCCAGGAGATCATTAGCGACCCCCACGNGAGCAAGTGCAACACCGGCTGCTTGGAAGCCGAGACTAGGCCTGATAGTGTAGATTTAGACTCCGAGTGACTGTGAGAAACAATAAAGTGTTCCAGTGGCAAAGTGCATTGTGTTGGTCAGAAGTGCTTCACCCTCACTTGTCCGAGCCTGACCCTTAGCCGACCTGAGGAGAGACTCATCGCCAGGGGCTAGTCAAACCCATCGCCAGCTTCCACCCACTCATGCCTTCCCTCCTTCATCATGAATCGCAAACCGCACCTAGCTGTTTGCTGGCCCATAACATCAGGTTCTATCCTGAAATTCCAACCCCCGTAATCAGCAACGGAAGGAGGAAGCGGTGGAGCCCGGTCAAGCCGAAACCAGCCACGCCCTAACAACTTCAACGGAGGCAGCACCAGGTAGGGCAGTCAAAGTAACAAGTGGCAACCACCTTATGGGCAAGAAGCGTCAAAAGAGGGGGGCGGTTAAAGTTCGGAGTTCAAGTCGCGGTAGGATCAAGAATTTTCTACACGTAAAGACCAGCTATAGGGCACACCCAGCCTCCTGTCCAATGGGTACCTTGGGCTCTTTCCCCGGGGAAAAGTGACAGAGGCGTGAAGCTGTCCACTCACCTCCAGATAGTACCGAGGTCAAGAAAATTTTGGTTCTACGAGTATATATCCACTCCCCCATACGCCTTCATGGCGTAGTACAGTAATTAATTGGTTAAGCACAAGAACAACTTTACGTCCAACTGAAACACAGTAAGGCTGTACTTATGACTGAAATGTTGCCACTTCTTTTCTGTTTGCAGTCACCTCGAATGCGCGTACTCGGTACAGCTTGCCAGCTAATGGCGCCAGGATATGGTATGTGTGAGGAAGCAATCGTGGCTTAATTCTAGGTTCTGGCATTTGAACCCAGAACGTCCCGCATACGAAGCAGAGTGTTACCCACTGGACTGCGACGTCGGATGACCAGTTGAGTCACAGATCTCCCTTAAACGCCGCTGCGTCATTCTTTCTACTCCGCTGGTGGTGCTGAAGCGGTTGTTATATGGCTACCACTTATTGATTTTTCCAGTCCCAAGCAGGTAACAATTAAATTGCTTTATTGAATCCTTACCGAGAGCTTACAGTGCTGTCCTTGAAATCGTGCAAGCCACTTCGGATTTCTGAAGTCCGCGGCTACTTAAGTAATGAGCCGCTTCTTTAACATTCAATTGGAACAACATACTTTCTCCTTACCAGGGCGGGATTTGTATAGCGATTGGCTACGGGCTATACGACCGAGGGGTCGAGTTAAAATCCTGGTGGAGGCAAGAATTTTCAACTCTCCATGTCGTCCAGACCGGCTCTCGGGTCCACCAAACCTCCTCTCCAATGCGTACCATGGGCTCTTTCCTCGCGGGTAAAGCGACCGGGGCGTGAAGCCGACCACTCACCTCCAACTAGTGCCAAGGCCAAGAAAACGTGAGACTAAACTCGTACATTCATTCCCCCCTACGTCTTCATGGCGCAGTGCTTAATTAGTTAAGCACAGGGACAACTTTACTATTACCAGGGGCGAACTTAAGGGGAAGCGAGAGGGCTGTCGCACCCAGGCCTCCATAAAACACAAATAGAATCCGCGGGCTTCACCGTGACATTCCCTTCTCTAAATTCACGAAAAGTTATGTTGTGTTTTAGTTATTATTATAAGAAAAAAATCGGTTTAGAAAACCGAGATTAACGCCCTCGGGGATCCGTTGCGCTGACCACGCGACACCATCTATCCACTAAAGTTGGCACTAACTTCGCCGACATGCGGCAGTCGCTCGGTCGGTATACTTCTCTTGCGGACTACAGGCCATGGAGTTTTCAGGTTTTTACGAGAACAAAAATAGAATTGTCATAACCTAAACTTGTTGTTACTGACAGGGCATCAACATTATGTCCCTCCCCCCCAACTGGAAATCCAGCCTTGCTTTTAACTAGCGCCAAGTTCCTTTATCACTGGCAGGGCGCTCCTCAGCTCAGCTAAGACCCAGTCTTAGAAAACACGAGTCCTTTTTTCCGTTCTCTTACCGATAACTTGCTACAATGGCTGGTGGATCTCAATGTGCTACCAAGAATTAGTTACAGGTCCTTCTACGATCAATGCCTCTCACCATGATTACGTAAGGTAGAGTGGACGTATACATACCCACACATACACGTACCTAACAACGGCACTATATGGAAACGAATTTCATAGTGTCATGTCATCACCAATGAAAAGTCCTTGGTACTGACGGGTTGGGACGCTCGTTAGATAACCCAGGAGCCTGGCGGGGGACGTAATAGTAACTATTAAAACTGCGCATTATGCATTACATTGTTCTCTAAATAAAATCCACAAATGTATAAGTTAAATATGATATAATTTCACTAACAAACTTCGGAAAAATCCTAAGACTTAAATAGATGATGCTGTTAACCAGTTAATTGAGATCAGGTATCTAAACATATAGAAATGGGGACGTACTTCGATAGTACTTGTATTCGGTGTGCTTTGTGATCTGGTATGTTCCTAAACAATATAAAAGATAAATCGTTATACTTTCAGCAAGAAGTTTTCAATGACATGATGGGGAGTAAATGTCTTAGCATTTACAAAATGATGTAGCACAAGATCTCAATCGGTATAGCTAAGGAAGGCTACGGTTCAATTTCCGGCAGAGGCAAAATACTTTTCTCTACTCCATAGCGTCCATACTGGGTTTGGAGCCCACCCAGCCTCCTATCTAATGGACACCGTGTGCCCTTTCCCAGGGATAAAGAGGCCGGGGCGCGAGGCTCACCGTTCACCTCCATCTAGTGCCGAGGTCGAGAATGGTGGAGCTACATTTCCACTACCCCACAAGTCTTCATAGCACGGCGCTCAATTAATTAAGCACAGGGATCAATTTCCTATTTTATATCAGGTTTGTGGAAGAGAAGCAATCAGCAGAACACAGGTTTCTGTGTGTTAACTGATATATAATGAAAACAAAAACAAAAAACGATTCAGCTAATAACTTTACGAGATGATCCAGATCTGGAGAAAAAAAACCGAAAGAGGACACAAAACTAAATAAATTCGCTGAGACAATTCAGCAAGGTTGTAGGAAGAACTGGACACTTTGAAAAGAAATAATGACTATTGAATATTCAGAACGATGATATCATACCACTGACCTCTTAGTTTTATGTATGACATCTATCACTAACGAACTGCTGATATGATTCTCTTATGCACGGAAAAACCTGTACCCAACTCATGATTCTCATCCCCTTTCCATAGCAAAAGTTTATCGGCCTCAGGTTCGGTGCCACCTCCGTCCAATCTGACCTCCTGTACTCCCACTACATCTAACTTGTATTTTGAGATTTCTTCCGCCACTATCTTGAGCAAACCTGCCCTATACTCCTAACATTCCAAGTACGAAATCTCATATCCATTTTATTTCGCTTAGTCGTTTATCCAAGGAATCCTTCCATGTCCGAGGTTCCTTGGGAGATTTCAATGCCAAAGTATGTAGGGAAGAAATTATCAAACAGACAATTCGGAATGAGAGTTAACGCGAAATTAGTAATGATAATGGAGTTAAGAGCAGTAAATTTTGCCACACCCAAAAACCTTATTGTAAAAAGTATGATATTCCCACATCGTAACATTCATAAATTTACTTGGACATCTGATGGGAAGACACACAACCAAACTGACCATATTTTGATAGGTAGGAGACAAAATGCAAGTATACTTGATGTCCTATCATTCAGCAGATTGTGATACTGACAACTACCTGGTGATAGCAATGTTCAAGGAAAGACTGGCAGTGAGCAAACAAATAACTGATACAGTTCATATGACCAGGTTCAATCTCAAGGTAGGCAGTAAGGAGCAGTATCGTGCTGAAATCTCAAACAGGTTCGCAGCTTTGGCAAACTTACACACTGAGATGGATGTTAATAAAGTTTGAGAAACGATTAGAGTGAATATTAAAATTTATGCAGAGTCTAGGTTATTATTAACGGAAGAAGCATAAGCCATGATTCGAAGATTGACGCTCAAAAATTATTATGACCAAAGGAAAGAAGCCAAACGGCAGTGGTTACAGGATCCAAGCGCAAAAAAAAAAAAAATGGAGATGATCTTAACAATATAAGACGTGAAACCAGCAGGCATTTCAGGAAATGAAAGAGGGAATATCTGAAAGACAAAATTGATGAGCTTGCAATGAACAGTAAGAACAAGGACATTAGAGACCTGTACAGAGGAATAAATGACTTCAAGAGTGGTTACCAAGTTAGAAGTAACTTAGCGAAGGATGAGAATGGTGATCTGCTTGCAGATTCCCACATTTTGAATAGGTTGAGGAACTGCTTCTCTCAGTTACTGAATGTACATAGGGTCAGTGATGTTAGGCAGACAGAAATCCATACAGCAGAGACGTCAGTACCCTTAGTTTGAGGTTGAAGATGCTATTGCAAAGTTGAAAAGGTATTGTGACATGTTGACCCCTACCTCCCCAGCGGTACGTGGCGGTAACGTAGCGCTCGCGTTACTACGGTAATAGGCGAGTTCCCGCCCCGCCACTCCCCTCCGTGGTGACGTCACCAAGGGATATCGCGGTTGCTAGGCAGCAGTCAACAACTCCGGACAGCGTTGCTAGGATATACGCAAACACGGTGACGCGTCACCGCTTCCTACCGTGACGTAGCAACACGGCACCAGACGACAATTGTCCGATCAAGGCTACATAAGGAGCAGCGAAGGCTATTCACAGTCAGTCAGTCCTGGAGCNTTACCAAGTTAGAAGTAACTTAGCGAAGGATGAGAATGGTGATCTGCTTGCAGATTCCCACAACATTTTGAATAGGTTGAGGAACTGCTTCTCTCAGTTATTGAATGTACATAGAGTCAGTGCTGTTAGGCAGACAGAAATCCATACAGCAGAGACGTCAGTACCGTTAGTTTGAGGTTGAAGATGCTATTGCAAAGTTGAAAAGATATAAATCGCCAGGTAGTGATCAAATTCCGGCAGAACTTATTCTAGCAGGAGGCGAAATATTACATTTTAAGATACATAACCTAACTAATTTTATTTGAAATACGGAAAAATTGCCTGATCAGTGGGAGTATAATATTGTACCAGTTCACAAGAAGGTCGATAATACTGACTGTAGTAATTATCGGAGGATATCGCTGCTATCAACTTCATACAACATTCCATCCAATATTCTCCTCTCAAGGTTAAGTCCATATGTAGATGAAACTATTGGGGGATCATCTGTATGGATTTTGACGTAACACATCAACTACTGATCAGACCTTTTGCATTCGTCAAATACCGGGGAATAAATGGGAGTACAATGAGACAGGACATCAGACATTCATAGACTTCAATAAAGCCTGTGATTCAGTTAGGCGGGAAGTATTGTACAATACAATATTCTGATAAAGTTTGGGGTATGCATGAAACCAGTTAGGCAGATGAAAATGCGTTTAAACGAAACGTATGGTAAAGTTCATTTAGGTAAACATTTGTATGATAATTTTCCTATCCAGAATAGTCTAAAACAAGATGCTTTAACGCCACAGCTTTCCAACTTTGCTTTAGAATTTGACATTAGGAAGGTCCAGGAAAACCAGGTGGGACTGAAATTAAATGGGACACATTAGCTGTTAGTCTATACTGATGATGTGAAACTACTAGGTGATAAATTCGTTCTTAGTGTAACCTACTTGGATGCGCCATAGCTCTTGCGGTTAGTCACTGGCTTCCCACCGCGGCGGCCCGGGTTCGATCCCGGGTCGGGTCAAGTGGGATTTGTGGTGGACAAAGTGGCGCTGGAGCAGGTTTTCTCCGAGTACTTCGGTTTCCCCTGCCAATCTTCATTCCACCAATTGCTCCACAATCACCCTCACCTATCATCTGGGGCTAGTACAATAGGCCAGAAGTGGCCGCAGTACAAGGGACTTAGTCCCACCCCACTAGCAATAAAAAACACCTACTTGGACGATCACAACGGTTCTGAGTTTCGGAGACCGAAACATTAGATGCCAAAATTATCCTCGTCTGTTTTCTTCTATATCAAGTGTTCGGCTCGACATCATTACAAATTTGTCTCTCAAGCATCTTCCCTTCAATCTTCGGGACGCCTAACGCAGGAACAACTAAATATTCCACAGGTCAAACCGATTTTGCGTCACGGCAATATGTCTTCCCACACATATGCAAGTTTCTATCCGGCACTCCCTTAACATTAACAGCAATGCAGGTGCTGAAACCGGAAGCACTGCTGTTAGGGGTACTTCACCAAATGCTAGGCATTAAAGTCTATTGCAAATACAGTGTGGTCGTATTTTTCGGTAATTAAAATATTGCAATATATATTAATAAAATCTTACTTTGTGCGGAAAGTTTGAAATAATACGAATTCCCCCCACCACCAAAAAAAATCGGCCAGAATTTTGTCTTGAATTGTGCGAGGTCTCCAGGAACACATCCTCGCATAAAATGTGACCGCACTCTATGCCGATTTCTTAATCAAAGTTAATGGTCAAGGGAAAGCCTTAATTGTGAGTAGCTTCCAAGACCCCACCCCCACATTCTGAACTGTATGTCTTTTGTAAGGTATCTTTGTCAGGAAGGCGCCACTCTTCCTTGGAACTCCAGATAAAGTGAAGTGTTTAATTAAGTCACAGCCTTGTACCAGAAGTCCTGTCACCAATGGAAAAATTGGTAATATCGACCTCGAAGGCGGAGCTCTGGCCCCCTTTCCAGAAAGACACTGTAACAGGTCTGGATGTTATATAATGTTATAGAAAGAGACTGCAGAAGGCAGTCAGCAGGCAGAATTCGGAAGTCAGGCGGAGGAAGGGATGGAAAATTAGTCCATAAGAAACATCCCGTTGAAGGAGAGTTTAGGAAAGTTGCAGTCAGGATATTCAAATAACAATTTTCGGCGTAAGAGAGAAATCTGCGAACAAGGAATTACAGAACTAAAGAGGGAGATTTTAATTACCTGCAGGAATTGAAATTCTCAAGGAGGTGGCTACGAAAAATTCTATCTTCTGCGATATGACGCCGTGTAGGCCGCTGAAAGCCGAACGTTAGCTCTACTTGTTACCTGCTTCATGTTGGTTTCTTGCATGGCTTATTCTTCGACAATGAAGATGGAAGCGACATGTTCGTCCGAAACGTCGGCTGATTTTTAAACGGACTACGCGGCGTTATATCTCAGAAGCGAGAACTCTTTATGAACTCACTGTTCACGGGGCATTTTCATTATTTTATTCAAGGAAACAGTAATTAATGCCATCACATTCTCCATTATGGCATCGTGTAGTCTGACGGGGAGCACAATATGTATGGAGGAATATACAGCCTCCATCTGTCACCCTGAAGATGGATTTACTTTGGTACCGGGCTGCCGGTCGTTAGAACACCACAGTATGAATCTTCATTGCAATGAAACCATTAAATCTAATATAAACTTCCAGTCAATACCGCCAAACAAGTAAATAAACATTTTTACCAGTTCACTTCGGTCATTCCACAGATACAGCAAGGACATAGTAAATTTTCATACTTTCAGTTACTTTCGAACTTAGCAAAATATATATTCTAATCAAATAATGTACCTTTCAGATATAAATTATCCTAATAATTGTTTTTAAGAACTCCGACTGTTTTCTTGCAAAACAAAACTGGCCAGGTACCAACCGTGTCGTAGAACACAGTAACCATTTGCGTTCCTTGCGTCGGTCTTTTTCGTGACAGCATACTTTCGTCATTTCGAACTTTATGAAAACTAGAAGGCCCTAAAACCACATGTAAGGTTTTATAATGATTCCGGAGGAAAGTAAGAGATTGAATTTGGGTAATGCTTCCCCTCCACTCAGTCCCGAAACTTTTGTCTCGTTTGCTGTCTGAAAAAGTAAACACTAGAATACACAAAACTATGATTTTGTCTGTGGTTCTGTATGGGCGTGGAACTTGGTCCATCACATGGGAGGATGCACATAGACTGAGGGTCTTTGAGAATATTTGGACCAAATTTGGCTGAAGTGATAGAAGGTTGGAGAAAACTGCATGATGAGGAGCGTCATAAATTGTATTCTTCGTGAAGTATAATTAGAATGCTCTAATCAAGGTTGAGATGGGCAAGGTATGTAGCATGAATGGGGAGAAGATGAATGCATATATCTGTATATTGGTGTGAAAGCCGGAAGCAAAGAGGTCACTGGGAAGACTAAGACGTAGGTGCCTGGATAATATCAATATGGAACTAAGAGAAACAGAATGGGGTGGTATGGACTGGATTGATCTGGCTTAGGATAGGGATCAGTGGAGTGTTCTTGTGAAGACACTCTGACAATTCATTGCAGGGCGCACTAAGATTTCTCAGTCTGCTGTTACTTGATCGGTTGTCGTCTGGTAACGGCTTCCAATGCCGTAGCTTACTGGCCGGCGACTGTCTCCCAACTACCTAAACACTACGACTTACCCTGCTTACAACTCCTCGGCATAAACCGCACAGAAAACACCTCTCCCAATAGCTTCTCTATTTCGAAAACCACAGAGCACATCGCTACTCACCCCGCTGGTATCTTCGCCACTGACGGAGACACGTTGGAAGTGGGGTACGAAGTCGTGCTCCTCTAGTTTGAAGGAGTGTTCCGCCTCGTCCGGGACCGCTCCGACCGACGGCTCGTAATGGCTCCGCCGGTCCTCGAGATCTTTGGCCACCCTGTGGTACAGAAAGTAAACAGCTAATGCAATGTCCTGTCGTACTCCTGTCTTGTGCTGCGTTTAAAAAAAATACGAAATAAACGCATAATGGAGAGTTCTACACTTTCATATTTTGATATTACAACGGAAGGGAGGGCGGTTACTAGGTTTTTTTTTCCCCTTGGCACTACAGCCCCAGTGGGCCTAGGCCTTTCTCCATGAACTTCTCCGGTTTTTCTAGATCTTACACATTCGGTAGGACTCCTTGGGCGAGTGATCAGCTCGTCGCAAGGCCTCTACCTGTATACAAACAGAAAGACGCACACATACAAACTAAACATCCATGCCCTGAGTGGGATTCGAACCCACGATCCCTGTTTCCAAGCGAGCGAAGACAGTACATGCCCTTTACTAGGTTACAGCACAATAAACAACTCATCAGCATAACAAAAATTGGAACGTAAGAGAGGAATGGTGTTTTTTTTTGTGCGGTCTGCGCGGATAAAAACGACAGCCAGCACTAGAAGAAATGCTGGAAGCGGTGTTTTCTGTGCTGTCGGTGCCGAGGCCATACAATGAGGGCTGTCATCCCGACATATACCAGTGTGGAGGCGGGGTCCAATACCTCCACCGTGACCCTGCGAGTCGTATTAGAAGGCGACAAAAAAAGGAGAGTCTCAAATCTGAGACAGTAAAATATGGTCACGAGTCCATATGGACTCGGACCCGATAAAGACTGCGCTGCAAGGGCCAGTAGCAGATACAAAAGACAAACCCGTCCTTTCGTCAGAGAGGGCGCCCCACAAAAACAAGGTCGTAACTGTCAAAGAGTAATAAATATCTTGTCAGTCACAATGTGACTTTGACTTTGATCCCGATATAGAAAATATAACAGGCTTAAGCTTGGCGGCGGTCAAGCGTACGACCATTCAAATGACTTGGCAGTCATTGTAACATGAGCTACATAAGTTAGGGCATGATCTGCTCTACCAGACAGACAACTTGTACAGCCTCAAGGAGGGATCAGTTGGGGAACAGCAGCGCAAGACCCAACACATGAGCAATGAAGGTTGAACGCCGTTGAGGCCGGAAGAAAAGGCTTCGAAGCCAGCATAAGGTGGAGGTGCTGTTCACGATGCCGATCACAGACATCAAAGGCACGTCCCCTCGGAGGAGAAGAAGAAATGACGGTAGGCCTGTAGGCTGGCTACTCGGGACGAGAAGCCGCGAAGAAGACGTGACATGAAGGTCAAAAGAGTAGTAGAGGAAAGGTGGGCACTGTTAAGTAGTGGCACGGTAAACATGTTACGCAACAACGAATCAACACACAAGAATAGGCGAACTGTTGGAAGCAGTGTTTTCTGTGTGGTCCTGCCCGAGGCTATATAGCGAAGACCAACGAGCAAAGTAGCCAGGTAGAGGTCGGAGTCGGCAGTTGGTCTATCATGAGCTGGAACTCAGCAATGACAGTTCGTGGTCAGCGGTGAGGAAGCTCCACTGTTAGAAACTACCTAGCAACAAGTAGTGACGACAGGATAACAAACAGAAGATTCTGTGTGTGCTGAACTTCTAGTTATTCACAGAGAGTATAAATCAGCAAGACTGTTATGACCATTTGTAGTTACGAGTTATAAACTTCCAATAAATCTAATTATCAATCCGAACTCCGTGTCTAGTCATTAACACATGACAATATTAACCTACTTCAGGAGCACTGCCTTTTGGGATGTAACGCTATGCAGTAAGGAGAAAGTAAAATGACATCGGAAGAATACGTCATGTCCGTCTTCAGGGTTATGAGAACGCAAAGCAAGACATGGGCATGAGGTAGGCAGCAGACAGATGTACTCTTCTGGAATGTCTATTGACTTTCACCTGACTACGACGTATACGGTCTTACATCCCAGAGGATAAAAATCTTCAGAATCATTGCCGTTAGATTCTCGTAAGTAACTTATATAGCCGCCCGCCGACTTACAGCTGCCACGACTGTTGCTCGAGATGAGTTCTTTATCTCAGGGATACGGGTGCTTCGGATTTGGGACTGGAACACACTTCGGGGTTCATGAATTACGGGGTCTCCAGAACACACCGTGTATTGCAGTCTTAATTTAAAATTTCGCACAGTGATCAATCTTTACATTAGCCGCTCCGTCCATCCTACTCGCTACCCCTACTGTAAAACACTTCTCTGTTCTCTGTCTACAT
This sequence comes from Cryptotermes secundus, assembly GCF_002891405.2. Classification (NCBI taxonomy): domain Eukaryota; kingdom Metazoa; phylum Arthropoda; class Insecta; order Blattodea; family Kalotermitidae; genus Cryptotermes; species Cryptotermes secundus. Next base: position 151,999 of record NW_019728599.1, on the reverse strand, counting down.
TTCAACTGTCCACCTCCGCTCCCTATAACCAACTGCCCTCTCTTTACAAGTTCCCCAGTGGGCATAAAACAAAACAAGAAAATAACAAGAGAAATCCAAGGGTGGAGCCCTGCATCTGTCCTAAATTTGTATTTTTTTTTTTTGAGATGCCCATCATAAACATTTTTAAGTCTTCAAGGCACACGAGCAGGGAACCCAAGACCCCCTCTGGCCGGTCTCGCACAATGTCAGCCGATGGGTTTATGACACTAGGAGCAAACTGGCGACGTTAGGGAAAAGAGTGACACCCTAAGCCTAAGGCAGCGTCTACACGAACGCTCAAAATGCGTCCGTTGTAACGAATGTCGTGACGTCCGTTGTAGAAATAAACAAGAGAGGCGAATGCTACGCTTTCTTCTGGCTCCATTGCAGACAAAAAACTGCGCACCGCATTCTGCAACTGTGTGGTGTCCTCAGCAACGTCCTCAACAAAGTATGTTCGTTACAACGGAAGCATTTTGTGCGCTCGTGTAGACGTTGCCTAAGGAAGACAACAGTTGACTAACAACTAGAGGGCTCCGGGATGGTATCTCGCCGGAGGAGCGTTTCTCAGGGTGTGAAACAATGCATAAATTCGTCATATCCTTAATTAAATAATTTCGGCGAGGGACGTACGGTTACACTTAATTATTTTAATAAGAGTTTACTACTACATTAGATGATGTCGATTAATTGATTTTATAATACAAAATTATAGCGTACTAGGGGTAAAAATACCGAAAATTGGTATGGTCCTTGGGCTCCAGGAACGTAACCCTACTCGCACCACGTTATAATGAAAGCCACACAAGATTTTTGGACTTAGACCAGTTTACATGAACGTATTGAGTAGCAAGTCCGAGAATATCCACAATCTACAACTAGGTACAGGTATGTGAGGAATGCGTATAACATAAACATCTAGGCGTCCGATTCAGATACAAAAAAAAAACCTTCCAACTTGAAAGCAATTCATATTCGATGACAGTTGCTAACTAGAGGAGTAATATTTTCTGGGGTGCAAAGCCGAAACGTCTACCGACTTTCAATGGACTACACGGCGTTATATCTCATAACTATCGTAATGAGAAGTTCAGAACCTATAAACACTAACTACATTTTTCATATTCATATCAATATCTATTGCCATCATTCGCAGAATAAAACGACAGGACCAACAACGTAAGAAAACACTGCTCACTTCTTAAGGCGCGTCCACATTACTCGTGCTCGTGCTCGTGTGACTCGCTATGCTCGCAAGTAATGTGGACGATATGACAAGTCACGAGACAAGCAAATTATAAATTTTTAATTTAAAAACTATAGCCAATAAATTAAAATACGACTACAGCCTATACACACTACGAGTAAATATACGGATCCTCAAGCACCGAAGCCTGGCGAGCAACTGAAGTAGTGTGGACGAAGATTTACGAGCACAAGTAAAAGCCAGACGAGTCTCCCGACGAGCACAAGCCTGGCGAGCGGGAGCACGAGCACGAGTAATGTGGACGCGCCTTAAGTGTCCTACTATGTGGGCCTAAATTTATTCAACGAAGCAAAACTGGTTCGTAGGTTTTAACACTAAGCACTGGTAACCAGAAATAGGGCAACGTCACAGCTTCCCTACATCTGATCGCAAAACTGTTACTCCCCCCTATATCCGGGCGAAGTTATCTTTCGAATGAATTGTGATACACCTCTGCAGGTGCTCCCTCTCACTCACAACTTCATCGAAGGAAGCCGATAACAGAATTATGAAACTTTTCGTAATTATAACCTCTAGCAGATAAGCAAGCATATGAAAACAACCCAAGAGCATATTGTAGCATGTGCAGCCGTTGCTAAGGAGTCGGGATAACGCAGTCAGTATAGCGACTGGCTACGGGCTGGACGACCGAGAGGTCGGAGTTCGAGTCTCGGTAGAGTCAAGAATTTTCTCTTCTTCATGTCGTCCAGACCGGCCCTGGGGTTCACCCAACCTCCTATCCAATGGGTTCCGGGGGCTCTTTACCCGGTGGTAAAACGGCCGGTGTGTGAAGCTGACCACTCACCTCCAGCTAGTGTCGAGGTCAATAAAATGCGGATTAATGTATCCATTCCCCCATTCGCCTTCATGGTGTAGTGTTTTAATTAGTTAAGCACAGGTACAACTTTACCTTTTTACCTTCACAGCCGTTGCTATGCAATGACTGCGAGATAGGCAAATAAACGACCGTTTCTAGGCAACGGATGGATAAACACGTTCCCGCGGCAACGAATACGCACGCAATAATACAGTTACTGTGGGAAACGGTGTTCTCTACTCGGCCCATGCAAAGTGGTTATAAGGAAGACAACTGGGGCGACCCAGTTGGTTGAGAGTTGAGCTCTGCAAAGGAGGTTGAGAAGAGATGGCGTTGTAATTTAAGTTGACAGTTCAGTTGTGGGATATTCGCCGGACGGTAACGATGTGAACACAGAAGCAGAAGATTCTCTACTGTTGAGAGCTGTTACCAAGCAATGTCTAGTGAAGACACTGTAGGCTGGAGAAGATTTGGCGTGTAGTGATTTGTAAAGTGTGGAAATCAGCGATAGCGCTGTAATTACTAGTAGTCTCGAGTGGTGTGTAAAGTGGTCAAAAAATCCAACCACCAATCCGAACCCCGTCTATAGTCACCCCAAAATCATGACAATATTAAAGTCAGACTCGGCATATGGCCCAGATTTCAACCCCCGCTCATGCTACTGTAGCCATGGCAGCGTGTTACCACAGCTCAAGACCCGCTTTCACATATACAAAGAGACGTTTCGGTGGCCGTGCCATAGCTCAAGCGATTAGTCACTAGCTTCCCACCGTGGTGGCCAGGGTTTGAGCCCAGTTCAGGCCATATGGGGTTTGCGGTGAACATAGCACTGGGGCAGGTTTCTTCCGAGTACTTTGGTTTCCCCTGGCATTTATCATTCCACCGAATGCTCCACATTCATCATCTATCATCGGGGGCTGGTACAATAGGCCAAGGAGTGGCCGACTAAATTTAAAAAAGTCCAACAGTTCAAGTCGTGGGGTTCGTGCGAAGGAGTTACCTTGAGAACAAACGGCGCTATGGTTCAGTTCTGAGTTCTGAGGTCTGGGTAGGAGACAGCAACGAAAAGTCTGTCGACCTGTGAAGACTTAAAAGTGTGATTTGAAGAATTTATGTGTGCTATAGTGCAGTGGGATTGGGAGCGTGTAATTTAGTGAGACTTTTATAGTTCCCGTGTTATAAATCCGTTGCCAGGAAGCGGGTAGTGAACGCTAGTGGAAATAGACTGAAGAGATTAGTGTGGAGTCATTGTAAATTGTGTAAATCAGCAAGAGTGTAATAATTATTTGTAGTTACGACCTGTAGATTGTTAATAAATCCAATTACCAATCCAAACCCACGTCTGTCACCCGATACACGTGACAATATTTACATGTTCTCCCTATACTGACGGACCTGCGGTCTATGGTGCACCGAAGACTGTTGGTGTTGGTGCTCAGGTGATTGCTGCTGATGCTGTTCGGAGCTGCGCAGAGCTGCAACGAACGATCGATCGGGTGTTGCGTAGTTGGAGAAGAATGGTCTCTCTCACTGAGTCTGGGGTTACCGCCCGCAGGTTCTTCGTTTCGGTTCTCCTAATACAGCCTCGACACCGACCCCAACAGTTCCTCTGTCGTTATGGACGATTGTCTAGCGATGGCCCAGGTTCTGTTGACATGTTTACCGGCCGTTGTCGCGATGAAGCGTTATTTATCTGCCGTTACTAAGCAACAGATGACTTTTTATTGAAGCCTAGCAATGAATGTTTGTTCTCGCCCCAGGATTCTGGCTTTGAGCATTCATGTCACAATAAAGTTGTTTTATGACTATACTTTATGTCGAGTACGATTGTCAAGTAATATTTTAAAACACGTCGCCAGCCTACGAAAAGAAATATAGCCAAAGTATTGTGACATCATACTAGAAAAGCACTCTGTATAAATGTACAAGAGACATTCCGAACACACAAGTTTTGTTTTCTGACACCCTTTCAAGGCAAAAGTAGTGACCAAATTTTAGAAAGGCTACTTAATTCCGAGATCCACTATAAAAAGTTTTGGAACGATTTTGGCTGCACTAATTTCTTCATCATTCTGGTCATTTATTTCAAGAAAAATCAATGGAAACACTTGCTTCCACAGTGAAGTCTACATAGTGTCTGATGTGTCTTTAGTTTTATTTAACGACCCTACATGTAAGGCGAAGCTGAGAGGAGGATGTGACAGTGTTTTGCCTAATGACGGTTCGTATTCGACCCACAATAGCGCCCGTATTCCTGGCAATCCTCTGCTACACACAGAAGTGAAGATATACAGTATACGATCGCATTCTATTCAATCAACCACTTCATCCTCTTCAATTGTTTGTTATGAAGGCTCTAATTTAAAACAGTTTACCTTCTTACTTGACCGCTTCTGTGGTCTACTGGTCAGAGTTCCTGGCTACAGATCCAGAGGTTTCGGGTTCGATTCCCGACGCTACCAGATGTTCTGAGTAGTAGTGGGTCTGGGGGTCCACTCAGCCTTATGAGGATAATTGAAGGTCTATTTCAAGGAAATAGCGGCTCCGGTCTAGAAACCCGAGATTAACGGCCATGGGAATTCGTTGTGCTGAAAACGTGACACCCTCTATCTGCAAAAGTTGGCATTAACTTCGCCGACAAGCGGCGGTCGCTCGGTCGGTATAGTTCGCTTGCGGACTACAGGCCACGGAGTTTTGTGTTTTTACGTTCTTACTTAAGAACAAGTTAAACAAGAGACAGTGGAGGTTTCTAAATCACTACCATCAGCTAGTCGGCAGAGACTTTGGGAAAACATTCCTCTCTTCGCAACGGTCAACAAGACCCTGTTCACTGTGTACTGCAATAATTACCCATCATTTAGGTGTGTCTAGTACTGATGTCCGCGAATGTATGGTGCTCTAACTTCACGCCTTCTATACGCATTCAAGAATTTATTCTACTGGGACAAAAATATTTATTAGTCTAGACTGAGAAAGCTCTACGGCATTATGCAAATTTTGACTAATTCATCTGAATTGTTACACCGCCAGGAAATGTAAGTTTGATTGCAGCTCCTAAAGCATTTCGGGTCCCACAAATATAGTAAAGTTCTATAACTGGCAAAGTCTACCCGACCTCCGACGTGGGCGGCGGTAACCGCGTTGATGATGTGTAACTTGATGGATTAATATCTCAGGGTAATTATTCTGATTATGGTGCTTGCTGGGTTAGGTAACTCAGCTGACAGAGAGAAACACGCCTATCATGCACCATACAACAAGCCGCAATGATTCACTTTGATGTAGGTAGTTTATTTATTATAACTCACAAGTTTGTATCCGCGGAAGACAGAATTACTTCAGTTGCAGAAGCAATAAGGCTTAATTATATGATCTAGACAAATTTATAGAGGACGTAAATTTAACTAAATATACAGATATTGTTTTAATGAATTTTTGGATCGCATAAACACGTTAGTTGACTTATAAAGTTGAAAAACAAAATGCCCCTCGAGATTACTTGTACCCCCGACGCACAATCCCTCCCCGAAGCGGCGTCAGACGCTAATATAAATCCCTCGTTTCCAATTAGTTGATTCGAACAGAGTTTCTCAACCTTAAATGGAATATATTAACTCCTATTGGTCAAAACTAACAAAAATTAAGGCAACCTCATGCCTTCGCACACCTGCAACCAATCGGCCCCAGGACCTACTCCGACCGACCGACCCCCTCTAGACCTGACTTAGGTGCCAGTAATTGCTTTCTTCTCAGATTTGCGTCTCCAGGTGTCACAGACGAACTCCAAACTTCACGACATTCTCCTATACTTTCAGCCCAAACGAAGCAATCTAATATTTCTGTATTCCTAATTTACTTCTCTTAGTCCCAGAAAAACGAGAATCTCAAAGACCAAATTAAATTACTTCAATTATCAAGCCCAATCAATAACTCGGAGTAAAAACGATTAATAATGCCTACAATTCTAGGCCGCCACGTTTTTAATCCAACAAACAGAAGCTATTTTTAGCTTGCTGGTTCGTTCAAGGACGGTCATAGGACAGAATATTACGCGAGTCAAAAATGCCATCGTTTGCAATTGTAATTATCATACAAGTTTTGTTATTAATATTACTATAATTATTACCGTTTTCATAATCATCAACATCATCATCATCATCATCATCCGCGTGCTGTATTTTAACGAAGACCAACTTACTGCTTGTAGATCCAGTGTCGCATATGACCTCGAAGCCTCTCACAACCGCTATGTTTGTAGCTGTTGACTTGTAAACAACATTTCATAGAAGGGCGCCTGCCAGGATTTTCTGGGCCATAAATTCGCTTACAAACTTATATTTAAGCCGTTTAATATTATTTTTTGCAGATCGTCCTAGAGAATTCAGAATACAATGATTTTTCAGTACCTTTAATTATTATTATTAATATATACCATAGACCTACTGTTTCCTTTCTTCAATGTCGATTTTTTTTTTTTTGCAAAAGTATGGGGGGCGGATGCATACTTTGCACCCTCGCCGGACGACCATGATTTCATATACAATTTCTTGACACTTTCGCAAATCTTCATACACAATTTCGCATTCCAAGCTGCAGCGGTCATGGTTTGTTAGAACTTCTCTACAGAGACATAGTAGTCAATCTGATTAATATATGTCCGAACACAAATCTCAACAAATTGGAAATTGAATTACATATTTCCTGACGACTATGGCACGACGAAAACGTCATTTTGAATTCACGCCACTGTGTACAATGACAATGTGGAATCACAAAAATGAACCTCCATACATGAAACAATACACAACGCCTCGACACCCGTTTCATTACTTCTCCCGCGCATTGTCTTCCTAAACTAGTTTCCTAATATTACTTCTGACACAGCAACCACAAAAGGGTACTTCGTGCAAGAAACAGTCGCTCTTTGATGAACTGTCTGATGGAGGCACAGAGTTTAATTTATACCAGTGCTCGGGAATCTTTATTTTCAAATTACCTCACTTTTCATTATAAGAAGTTTGTAATTTAAACTACGGAAAATAGACGTAATAATAAAACATTCCACGAGAGCTTCCCTCACCTCATGTTTTCTCGTTGCCATCGCTTGGAGTCGCGGGCATGCTGGAACATCCTGCTGACGTCCCATGACCGTGCGCTACTGCATGACTGTACAGTGCTCAGTCTCGCTCAGTATTCAATGCGGAGGGGCCAACCCATCAAGGCTTGATGCGTGTTTCACACACTGCGCCACTGTCCGCGGACTTTCTTGCTGTAAACACAGCGGGCGCGCTTGCGTGTCTGTATGTATGGCTTCGGTCCGTAAGGCTGGTTGACGGACGCGGAATCAACTGCGCGTTCTTTAGTGTCAACTGGGTTAATAGAGTGATTATATACGGGAAATGCAGTCATGTCAAGATTTTATGTTGCGTCCGAAACAAACAAATTTTGCTGCGGTGGGTAACAGCAGCAGACAGCCGACATGGGTGGTCCTCCAGCTGAGAGACTGGGCTGGGCGATGCAACAACCCATGCCGTAAAAGATGACTGGTATGTTACTAAATGTATATACAGCCAGCTACTTGGAGACGAGACCTCTGGAACAATCTAGGGAATGAAAATTGACATAAGGTCCGAAACTAGGTATGTCACGTCAGGTTAATTGAAGACAACGGGAAATGGAATCAGCCCTACCAAGGAACATGTCAGAACTATGGCGCAGAAGTAAATCACATGGGAAAAACAATACCACTGAACCAGCAGATGCCCATATTTTTCGTGTTTCTTTATATGCAGGGGAATGATAAGTGTCATTCAGGTGTACCTGAAAGGGGGGGGGTAAATAATCGTGACCTGGAGGAATTCGTATAATGGGGCGCTCCATAATTTGTACTTTTCTTCAAATATTGTCAGGGTGGTGAAATTACAAAAGGTGAAATGGCTCGGCCATATAGCAAGCAGATTTGCGCAAACAAAATTCCAACCAGATATTCAAAAGGAAAACACACAATTGAGAGAACTAGGTGCAGATTACAAACGATCTTGGATGAATTGCGTATGTCCTTATGGGCGGGATATACGTATATCACGTAAAATAAGGTACAACGACCGGTTCTTGCGATCGGCAAAGAATAAGAGGTGGGAAACTTCTCCAGTAGCTGAGCGACAGTTAGGTTGTCACGGTCCATATCCCATGGGCATCGTTACTTGCGGTGCAAAGTAATGAGTAAAAAGCTGTGCCTCATGTCTAACTCATGAAAACCTACTGTCACAGCCTGGGAACACAGAAGAGAAGTAGTTCTCCTTAGGCTACCATAAAACACTCGAAGAACAAGTGTGTCAGAATCGCCAGAATACGGGTCACACGTGTTACCAGTAAGCTGATACGATCGGTCAAGTGTGTATTTATCTAACTAGGTTTAAGAACTACAGACCCATGCACAATGTGGCTGAATATTGCTTCTTACATAAGTGTTCTTTGAGCTGACAAAAGATGGCCAATTATTCAAAGAAATGCGTCATTTCTAGAACAAGTCCATCGAATTCACCACAGGAGTCTCCAACTCACTGTGAACTGATACAGCAGAATATGAATGAAATATTCTGAACCCTTTTACCCGAAAACATTTAAATATTATTGTCCCATATATGCCTTAGTCTCTTTTCATTTGTCTAACCATTTAAGGTCTTGTCCTCTTTCGTGTCCCATCACAACCCCTGCCCTAGCAGCATTAAGCATGTGAAGAACATGAATACCGATGCATATAGCCAGCACCAATACGGAAACTGAAAACAATGACAGGGTCTCAGATATTAACTGTGTATTGTTATAGAAATTGTAGCAGCGGTCGGGTCCAAGAAAGAATCAGATTCTCAAAGCAGATTTTAAACTACTGCCGGGTCTTAAATAAGAGAAACTGTAAACTGTGACCAGATCTCAAAACAGTAGCCAGGCAGAAGCATAGGAAATGCATAAAAAAGTAGCCAGGTACAAGCATAGAAACTTTCCCAAACAGTAGCCAGGTACAATGACAGAAGCTTTCCCATATAGTAGCCAGGCACAATGCCAGAAGCTTTCCCAAACAGTAGCCAGGCACAAGCATAGAAACTTTACCAACAGCAGGGTGGCACTAGCACAGAAACTTTCCCAAACAGTAGCCAGGCACAATGACAGAAGCTTTCCCATACAGTAGCCAGGCACAATGCCAGAAACTTTCCCAAACGGCAGCCAGGCACAAGCATAGATACTTTACCAAACAGCAGAGTGGCATTAGCACAGAAACTTTCCCAAACAGTAACCAGGCACAATGATAGAAACTTTCCCAAACAGTAGCCAGGCACAATGACAGAAGCTTTCCGAAACAACAGCCAGGCACAACGACAGAAGCTTTCCCACACTAGAAGTGTGCCGTATGCTCACCGAAGTCTGGGCTCTATTTTCTTCAGAAAAGTCCACACAATGTTCTCATAACGAGTGCAGTTCGGTTTTCTATCTCTGTTTTCCTTACACCCGTCGTGATTTGCTGCATTGTGGTTATTAGGGTAACGATGTCACTACGTCACCATCAGTGTTACATTTAGTGAAAGCTGGCTCGGTTGATCTGCACACTTAGTCGTTAATTGTGTTGCATGCGGTGGTCTCAGGCTTGGGGCCTGCGTAGGACCCGCAGTGAAGCTCAGAACAGTGGATAGCAAAGGGACTGAGGAGCGGATAAGTGGATCGTACTGTGAGGCTTCCTGGATACTTCTCCGAGATTTGGATATTTTTATCGCTCTTGGGGTTCCAGAAATTAACTTAAGAAATCCCTATAAATTACAATTTACAGCAATATTATTACCATTCTCCTACGTATTTCGGTTCACCCAAAACTGATTCGCGGTCCACCGGCAGACTGCGATCGGCATTTTGCTCATCCTTACTTTAAAGGATAATTAAAAAGAACTATGCCTAAAACAGGCCGTGGAGGCCAATGTGGTTGTGAGACGCTGAGGCTCACAGATGGCCGTGAGGTTGTCAGCCTTATGCGCCGGCCGCCCTATACCCTTAAGAAAATTCCTGGTACTCATTTCTGTTAGAGGCTGAGTCGAACCCAGGGCCAAGGTGCGCCTGGAAGGATTCGGTAAATTGAAAAATTCGGTGACATCATCGGGTTCGAACCCGCGACCTTCCGGCTTTTAGCATAGTGCCTCAGCCAAATACGCTACCGCGTGCTTTAAAAAGTCATTACCGAAAGAAAACAATGACTGGGGGGAATAATGTTCTGAAAGAACAAAAGAGGTACAAGGAAGTCACGAAGAAGAGTAACAGTAACCCTTTAAAAGGGTTGTTTTCTGGAAGAGGGCTAATGGGAGAAAAGACAAAACACTGCCACAACCTGATTCAGAGGGCAGATGAGAAGGGTATAATGACGAAACGAAGACATAAATGAAATTAATTAGGTTTACTTCTTTCAAGCTGGTAACCCTTCTTATATAGTGTGCATTTATGACTCTATACAAAACTCAAATCCATTTACCCCCCCTCCTCCCCTGTTTAGTTCCAGCTAATTAACTCTGTCCCTAAAAGTTCGAATAGTTTTACGTACATTACTGGCTTAAAACTTTGCAAGCACTGAAATTAAGCCAAAGTTTGCAGTCGTCGCCGTCGTCGTCATCGTCATCAGGATCATCATCATCATCACCATAATCATCATAAACACAAAATATTAGAATTTATCTACAGATAACTGCTGAGTCTCCAAACTCTTCGGCACCTAGGCCTATAGTAGGTAGAGCCTGTTTACAGCACATGCAGTGTGTGTACTGTACCGTGCATAGCTAGGCAACGGCGCGATAAACACCTTGCCGCTTAAGCGCATGACAAGAATACGGGACCGTTGTTACGCAGCAGCCAGCGTGACAATGAACTGGCTGGGTAGCGATCACGTGGAAACCCTAACAGAGGCGTTTCGACAAGAGAGGATGTGTATATGATCAGATCATCGTAGTTACAGACTCTCGTTACAAAGACTCAGCACGGACAATGTAAAACATAAACTGTACATACTGACAACAGACTTATTACTACTGACTGTGACTCTGGCAAACGACAGACCCGTCCTTTCGTCAGAGAGAACGCCCCACATCAACAAGGTTGCAACTGTCTGGCAGTAATAAGAAACTGGTCTTAAGCTCCAGGTGGGTACTTTATTCCAAGATAGACTGGCCAACTGACCGTCGGTCGTAACGTAACTTTCACTTTTTCTCTGACCTTGGATGGGATCATTCTCGTATGGAGGCGGGTTCGAATACCTCCACCGGAGCCCTGCGAGTAGTAAGAGGCGACGAAAATGGAAGACTTGAATCTGAGACAGTAAAATATGGCCACGAGTTTCAAGTGACTCTGACCCGAGAATGACTGCGCTGGCGAGGACCAACAACAATTGTAAACGACATACCCGTGCTTTCATCAGAGAGAGCTCCCCACATCAAGAAACCCGCAACTGTCTGACAGTAATAAAAGTCTGGTCATAATCCCCAAATGGGTGCTTTATTCCAAGAGAGACTGGCCGACTCACGGTCCGTCTTAACATAAGACTCAGATCAGAGAGCCCGATTTGCAACTAGGAGCCGCGAGCGTCAACAGAATTGGACTTCAGAATTTTTAAGAGAAATGTTGAAGAATAATTAGAAATCAATATGTGAAGACTTAACGTGTCATTTGAAGAATTTATTAAGTATATTTGCAGTAATCTTTAGCGTGTTATAAATATCTGTAGTTACGACTTGTGAGTATCCAGTAAATCTATTCACCAATCCAAACTCCCTCTACAAGTCACTAATACATGTGACAGTATTTACATTTCACATGACCATAAAATAAATCACAGTGAATCAGTTTTTAGAGTTATTTCTTCAGAACTTGAAATCAGATCCCGAACCAGGAACAGAGTACAATAAAGTGATATCATAAACGATTAAGTTGCTTGGCCGAATAACCATGAAGGGAGAAGCAAAACTCAACAGACTAAGTACGAGCTGTCACGGTACCTGCTGGACAGCTGCCGCTGGATGGCCAGTTTCTTCTCCAGCTGCTCGATCGGAAACTGTGGCACCTCGTACGGTGCTGATATCTCGTTGGAGAGGATACGCGGTGAGACACTGCCCGTTGCCATGTCATCCAGAGTCATTTTGGAGAATGGAAACCCGACGTTAGACCCTCCGAATGTGGGGCTCTCGCTCCCTGCAAATAATAATAATAATAATAATAATAATAATAAAATAGTAAATGTCCACATGTCACAATATTAAATACTGTTTGGTTTGGTTTAAATTCGAAATCAACTGCGTTGATTATTGGTTTAGAATTTCCGATAATTTCAATGTGATATTTGTTAAAACAGAAGTGAAATCGTTACGTGGCCATGACGCAATCGCTGAGTTCATTTCATGAGACCAGGGGGTATCTAATGAAGCTAAGAAATTACATTAAAGCAGTAGAGGTTATCGCGTCTTGCTCACTGCATGGCAACTGTGTCACGAGTCACAAATCCTGCTTAACTATATGTATTGCGACATATGTCTAAAAACCGAAATAGAAGAACCAGAGATGACGCCCATTGCTAAGGAACGGCTACGCAAACACGTTCCCACTGCAAATAATACGCGCGCGACAATCCAGGAATTGGTGGGAAATAGTAACACAACATTGGACACCACGAATACAGTGTGTCCTATGCGGTCCGTGCTGAGGATATATAAGGAGGCCAGCTGGACAAGCCAGAGGACAGGATGAGAGAAGAGACAGTGACATTGGGTATGTGAGATTGAATGGCCTCTATGGAGTGAGTGACTGTTGACCGGGAGATTAGGGTAACCCTCACACCAGGTCTTGATTTGATTTAGTGATCTGAACAAAACGTATGTTCCACAGTGGTTTTTTTTTACGAACTTCAGTTTATGTAGCGTGTTCACGGTCAATTCTCGTGGTGGTTTCGGTGAAGTTTGCAGCCCGGCCGCCGGTGTGCGCACTGCTGTGCGAGACAACAAAACTAGCGATGAGAGTACATCAAGATGGCGGACGTTCCAGTACCGGGATTCCGGCAATACTGAACACAGAAACAGCATCGCTGAAATCTGAATGTCATTCCATCAGGAAGAAATACACAAATGCAAGTACTGTAATGAAACAAGTATATAGATTACTAAGTGACAATAAGAACCTTGCTGGTTGCACATCGGCTAAAGCGGGGGAAAGCTCTGAGTGGACCTCTATTGTGTATAGCGTGGAGAAAACGCAGCAAAATGTACAAAGGTCTAGATGTGACACTGCTTTTTAGTGCTCTTTAGGGCATGTACACGGCAACAGTGAATGAATTGAAGGCCGCCCTAAAGGCAAATGCACAGGCAGGACAAAGTGGTGTAGCGAGAAAAAACCATCAGTGTAATCAGCGACCCAGGATTACGACTTTCAGGAAATAAGGAGAAGCAAGAGGCATATCTCTACGTAATACCTGGCAGACAGCCAAGAAGTTGACTAAACCAGTCGCAATATAACCCTGGCTCCAAAAGCAGTGATAAGTCACAACTTCTTCCCACCTCTCTGAGCTACTGACGTGAACACGGAGACAACTGGAGAAGAGAACAAACTACCGGATCAGAAGGCTCCCGCAAAACCAGGTATACCGCCACCAATAACGACGACTTCTATCATAAACCTCATTTAACTTCAAAACGACTTAAAAGACCACGCCAAAGGTGATTACGAGTTCCTAAATACACTAAATAGAACCGGTTTCATTACAAAAGAAATGGCGGACTATTCAACCATGAAATCCTACCTGGAGAGAAATAATTCCCACTATTTTACCTTCTCCACAAGACAGTAATCCGTCACCATTCCCCAGACACGCAACTTAAAATATTTCCAAGAACCTTGATGACTTAGGTTTCAACGTCATCAACGTAAGGCAAACGACGGCCACTCGAATAGCACGAAACGGACAAGCCCATGTGGAACCCCTCTCTATTTCTTGTAATTTTAACACGAAACTTAAAATCTCATGAGATTTTCAAGCTGAATAGCCTAAACCATATTATCTTCACGGTAGAGTTATACAGAGGTCAAACTGACCTTACGCAATGCTACAACTACCAAACCTTTGGTCATGTCTGGCCAATTGCAAGCAACCCACTCGATGTGTGTGACGCAACGGTGGCCAACTGCATAGGGAATTCCCCGAAAAGACGAATACATGATCTGCGTCTAGCTGTCGCATCTGCACCCTACTAGAAGAGAAACCTCATCCGGCGTCACACGGAGCTTGCAGCCATGCGAAAGGAGAACATAATGAGATCCCAAGGGACTCTCTGGGAGGACGTTCTTCTCTAAGTTCACCTCACCAGAGAAGACCTTCAAAGCTGCACTGTGTCAAGACACGCAATACCAGCAACTAGCAGCATAGCAGAGAGATGGGGAAAGCTTGTAACCCCCGCCCCGTACAGCAGCATTTGCCACAACAGGAAATTCAGAGAACAGGTGTGTCAGTACAGTCTCCCAGTTCTACCAATGACACGATAAAAGCAGCCACTGTAGTGCAACAGATCATGATAGAGCTCGGTGAAACGGTGTCAGAAAAAGAGAAGATAATGATGAATACAAAACTGTAATTACCTTGATGAAAAAAATTACTGCTATATTTCAGAGGTCGCTCAAAGTCACAGCATTTAGAGACAGCGCTTTGAGCTCAGTAAATAGCTGCGGGCCTTACATATAGATGTGGCTCTGCTCTCAGAGATACGTGTCAAACCACACAAGGTTCTTTGTTCCAAATTATTACTTTTATAGTACTGACCGCTCGGTTGCAGTTAGAAAAGGCATTCCCCATAGCCATGTTTCAACAGAATCCGCAGGGCCTCTGCATACCGAATGGTAAGAGTGAAGTGCTACTTGGAGCAGTCTATACCTCACCAGGCCACGTCTGGAATATTGTAGACAACACTTAGCTCTTAAACTTAGCGGCCTCCGTAGTCTAGGGGTAACGTTCCCACCTCATGACTCAAGGTACGCGGGTTCAAACCCGGCGGAGGTCGTGGAATTTCTAAGGGCGGAAAAATTCAGGGAACAAGTCCTCCGGGAGGGACTTTAAGCCGTGGGTCCCGTGTTGTACAGTTACGGCACGTAAAAGATCCTTATGTCTCTAGGAGACCTCTAAGCAAAATTATTAGGTAAAAAGTTTCCCGCCCAAATAGTTTACAATGCCTCCGGTAGATTGGTAAGCATCGGGTACCACAGACAGCCTCGCTGGCTGAACGGGGCTGATAGCGAGCACCAGTACCGGCAGGGTATGGAGACTGGTAGAATATTAAAGGGGGGCGTACAATAGACTATTAGTCGCGGTGCATGTGGAAACCCACCCCCTATAATAATAATAATAATAATGCATAAGTCCCTAATGGCAGGAGATCTGAATGCTAAACATCCATTCTGGAATAGTGTAGCTTCCATCATTCAGGTGCGAAACTACTGAATTTATCGCATGTAAATGAGTTTGAAATGTCAGCACCACAATGTCATACTTATTCGCCTGAGGGAAAGGGTAACGAGCTCGATGTTGTGCACAAGAACGCCCGACTGTCAGAAGTCACTGTCTCTGATACTGTGGCCTCAGGGCTGCCTACCAACCGTTTTCCACTTCCTGGATTAAGTAAGAACTAAGAATTTTTGGACCCGGTTGACAAATTCACAGACTGGAAGCGGTTTCAAAGCCTGGTCTCTGAAATAATTTAACCCAGAATCCAAATTAACTCGGGGGAAGAAGTCGATAAAACGGCCCGCAACTTTACTGTCTCTATAGCTTCGGCGTAGAGGCTGTAAACAAGCAAAATTACACTCTCGAACCGTAATAAAGACCTGTCTGGCCTGGAGAGTCTGCTCAAACATAAGCGGAGACTACGGAAACTATGACAAGTAACCCGGGTCGCGGCCCGCGAGTTTCCTGCCTCTATAGCTTCGGCGTAGAGGCTGTAAACAAGCAAAATTACACTCTCGAACCGTAATAAAGACCTGTCTGGCCTGGAGAGTCTGCTCAAACATAAGCGGAGACTACGGAAACTATGACAAGTAACCCGGGTCGCGGCCCGCGAGTTTCCTGCCTCTATAGCTTCGGCGTAGAGGCTGTAAACAAGCAAAATTACACTCTCGAACCGTAATAAAGACCTGTCTGGCCTGGAGAGTCTGCTCAAACATAAGGGGAGACTACGGAAACTATGGCAAGTAATCCGGGTCGCGGCCCGCGAGTTTACTGCCTCTATAGCTTTGGCGTAGAGGCTGTAAACAAGCAAAATTACACTTTCGAACTGTAATAAAGACCTGTCTGGCCTGGAGAGTGCTCAAACACAAGCGGAGACTACGGAAACTATGGCAAGTAACCCGGGTCGCGGCCCGCGAGTTTCCTGCCTCTATAGCTTCGGCGTAGAAGCTGTAAACAAGCAAAATTACACTCTCGAACCGTAATAAAGACCTGTCTGGCCTGGAGAGTCTGCTCAAACATGAGCGGAGACTACGAAATAACATATCACCCAAACGAGAAAGCCAACATGACTGCGGACTGTTTAGAAAACCATTTCATATATCATGACCTGCCTGAAGAGAACCATGAGCGATGGGTCGAGACTAGAGTTCAAGCTCTGCTCGCATCTGTAGACGACACCACGCTGGAAAAAGTAAGGCTATGTGACGTACGGAAATTAGTAAAGATAACTGAAATTGAAAAAGACTTGTGAACTTAACTGCATTCAAAACGAATGCCTCAGGCATTTTCCAAAAAGACAACTGGTACATGTGACACATTTATTTAATCACTGCCTTCGGCTTGTAGCATAGCCCCTCAACCAACTACATAATTATTTTTAAAACTACTTGTATTTTCATTCGTAATGTTTGGTATGTTTCCTTCTTCACTTTTGTCAGCTTTTTCTTTTAATGCAGTTGTGGGGCAGATATGTGGCCTCCCCTTCCCCCGCCAGCGTCAACATCTAGGCTTCAAGCGTTGCGTGCTTAAACACTGACGTAGAAGAGCAGACACTCCGTCAGCCAAGTCGTACACTATGAAGGTGGCAGCTGACACGTGCATATCTGCTCAGGCTATTTATTACATAACGTCTGTTATCTTGTCGACATTACGAGGCTTCACAGCACATCTACTGTCACATTAGTTTTACGGTGACCGCTGAGTATGGCTGCTCGTGAAACTGGGTCGAATTCTTTCTCACGAGTTGTCAGTGGGCCATTAGCTGATAGAAATCGAGTTAGGAGAGCTGTCGTGTGTGAGCATGTGTGGAGGGGTGGAGGACCTGAAGGGGCGTCAGTTCGCCTGTCACAAACTCTCCGAATGTAAAACACAGCAACACCAAGACAGGCCCTCATATCAGGTGCAAACCTGAATATTACGACATGACTTTTATGGAACACTCACGGATTAAGGCGTTAAGAAGGAACATAAAAAATATGACACATGTCTGCCACGAACGTGATAAATAAAAACTGTGAAAACATCTTCTAAAGCTCTAGGATTTGATACGAAAAGGAAAGAATGCACGGTATTCTAGGCGTCTCCAGCAAACAGACCAGCAACTACTGATACATACACATGCAAAATCTGGTTTTTAAGTTTGTTAATGCTTCTTTTGCCATATGCTATTTCATATTTGCAACGAATGACAGCGTGTGCCTTGATTATGAAGAGTGATGAAATGAAGCAGGAGTGGCTTACTCCTTGCACTTCTCTGGAAGAAGTTAGGAAACCAAGAGCCACAATAAAGGGTTAATTCCAGCACCACGATTCAATGAAGATGTTCCCAATAATCAAAACTTCGTTTCCAAATGCCCAAATATCTGTTATTCTCTCAGATCGCAAGTTTCGCACTCACACAAAACAATGCGAAGCTCTATTTTAATCTTATACAATATGCGCCAAAACATGCAGTACTGAAACTCGCACATCTGAAACGCGCATGTGCGTTTGTCGACGGGGCATAGCTCCAGCCGCACGTGTTCCCAGTAGTGAAAAGGGAATTGTGTTGTGCAATTGTTGGAAATGGGTCTTTCGACGAAGGAAAAAGTATTCATAGTTGAGTATTATTTCCGCTCATAAGGAAGTGGTGGCCAGACAACTCGCTTCCTTGGTTTTGAGCGACCAGATGTTATCGTCCAGAAACCGCTACACAGTACACGTCTGACGCTATGGTGTGCCGTCTCAGCTCACAGTATATTAGGCCCCTGTTGCATTGAGGATGAGGAAGGCAATGCTCTTACCGTCACCCAAGAACGCTAGAGGGACATGGTGATCGGACCACTTCTTCAG
Organism: Cryptotermes secundus; assembly: GCF_002891405.2. Lineage (NCBI taxonomy): Eukaryota > Metazoa > Arthropoda > Insecta > Blattodea > Kalotermitidae > Cryptotermes > Cryptotermes secundus. Next base: position 133,576 of record NW_019728599.1, on the reverse strand, counting down.
AATTTGAGAAGGTTCTGTCGTGCAAAGGGCCTTCACATGAATAGACAGTGGTATCAACAGGACGTCTTTTCATTTCAGTACTGTAATTTTGGCACATACTGTATTTTAATTCTTTGCATAATACATGAGTCCAATGACGTTGAAGTAAGCTACGACGCACACTACGCCCATACACAAGGAACATATATATATATATATTTGTGGTAGTAAACAATATATTACGGCTTATACACAAACGATACATTATACATAATATTAACACACCGTAAGAGCCCAACACAACTCCGGGGGAAATAACTTCCACGTTTTGAGAGGCTCAGAACAACATGGCCTAACACACAACATCGGAGCTTCACCTCTACTTGATATAAATTTTAGCTTTACCTGCTGATGGCCTGATGATGACCAAACGTGTAGCGGTAAGGAATAAAATTCAATCTGCGAAATACTGATTGATTGATTTTTTTTTTTGTATTGAAGGATACCTTAGCTAACATTATGTTTGTGGCACACAACAGGATGCACACCAGCAGACTTCGAAACATTTCCCAAGAACTGCGTATAACACATGCAATACCTCGTAATACGCGGCCACAACATCTCACATTGTTCGCAAATAAAGTAAAGCTCGATTTAAAATTTTAGCAAGTACAAACTAAAAAAAAAAACGTAACTTTTATTAATCGTTTCCATCAACATCCCAAGATAGTTTCAAAGATCGGCGACAAGTTGCCAATTTCAGCTCCGAATTCATCTTTGTAAATCCCATATAAGAACATGTAAAAATTTATATTAAACATGGAGAAGCAGAATATTTCATACTCCTTCAATGATGGAGAATGGAGTTACTTTTTCACGAACTGAACATTCGCACCGGTAATGGATATCCGCTCACCGTTTTCCGGAGACAGAAATTTCCCTATTAGCAGTACGTGACTTCTGGCCGAAACATGGAAATGCTGTCAATGTTGAGTGTGGTGTGAACAAGTAAAATTTCTAGCAGCTTAACACAGTTGCCAACACTTGATACACATTTCTCGTTCCCCATATCTGACATACATGAACAGGTGCCTTTCTAACTGCTGCTCCCCCCTCACCCCCCATTCCAAAAGCAATACGTAGGAAAAGAGCGACAACGGACTTGTTATTTTTGGATTCTGATCTGAACTGCTCAAGAACAGAACATCAACAGTCGGAGGGTCTGGCAGTGCCGTCTTCCGCAACCCAATGCGGTCCTACTTGAAACGCAGACTGATGAGGTGTCATGCCCTGTCTGACAGCAGCAGAATGCGCGCCAAACGAATATGCCATGTCCTGTCTGACAGCAGAGGTGCCAAGCTGGCAAAGACTCAATCCTGCAGAAGGGCAAGAACCAGGGCTCTTCTGTTAACTAATGTTTAATTTCCGGGGAGTACAGCCGCCTGCTAGTTCATCTATTCTATACTAATCATTAATAACAGAGTAACGGCTGAAACTACCCGGTGAAACAGCTCTACTATGCTAAAAGAATAAACTGAAGACCTTTTAGCAAACAGTGACTTGTCCACTCTGATCAATTTGGATGAAATTTGGCAATATGGCAAATTTCGTTTTCTATCGGGCAGTCTTTGTAATCTTAATTTCCTAGGCAACGGGTGTTAACAGAGAAGGTTCCCGTGACAACGGATTACCATGGGATTATTATTTATGACTTCCGTGACAACACTCGACTAGGCATACGATGGGGTACCCAAAACAAACGGAACTATTTTTTTTTTGTGGGTAGAGCNGAGTCCCGAAATGATCAAAACTTCTTTTCAGCGTTTTGCTGATGTTGCTGAGGTGAAGGAAAAAAACGACGGAGACGCTGTCAAGCATCTCAGAAGATGAATTTAGACAATGTTTTGAAAAATGGAATAAAAGACTAGGCAAGTGTATTAGTGTAAGTGGAGAGTACTTTGAAGGGGATTGAAGGTTTGTGCTTAAAATTTGAATAAATAAGTTTAAAAAAAATAAGTTCGGTTTCTTTTGGGTACCCCCTCGTATATGTGTACGTTACTGCGGAACTGGAGGTGTTTCCGTGGTAACACGTGCTCAGACAGGCAGTTACTGCAGATGCGAAATACAGAACTCTTCGGGACGATGTCTGGTATCACGGCCACCTAACAAATATAACCAGAAGTCAGCTCAGACACAGAAGAGAAGCAGAAGGCAGGAAAGTCAGACACCGAAGAGGTCAGAAAAAGTCAGAAAGCAGAAGTGAAACCTTTATTTTATGTGGTGTAGTGACAGTAACCTTTAGAGTGTTAGCATTGTTCATGGGCAACGAAGTGTTATAGTTACAGTAGGACTAGAGGCCTCCGTAGTCTAGAGGTAACGTTCCCACCTCATGACTCGTAGTACGCGGGTTCAAATACCCGGCGGAGGTCATCGAATTTTTAAGGGCGGAAAAATTCAGGGAACAAGTCCTCCGGGAGGGACTTTAAGCCGTGGGTCCCGTGTCGTAGCTTTACGGCACGTAAAATAACCTCATACCTCCAAAGGTCACTGAGCAAAATTGCGGACGTTTCCCGCCCAACAGCAGTCACTAATACCTCCGGTAGATGGGGGAAGCATTATAGATACTTCTCAGCCAGTAGAGCCGGTCTCGCTGGCTGGGTGGGACTGATGGTAAGCACCAATACCGGTAGGATATAAAGCCTGGTAGAAATCATAGAGGGAAGCACAATGGACCAATACAGGTCTAAGTGCATGGGGAAACCCACCCTCTCTAATAACTAACTAACTTACTACAGTAGGACTGAAAGTGTTATACTTATTATAGTTCCGCCTGTTGAAAATACAATAAATCTACTCACCGAGCCCACCCCGCGTCTAAGTCACCAATACACGTGACCAGAACTGCTCTCTTCATCACATCCATGGGGACGTTCAGTCCCCTTCCTCTCTGTTCATACCGATAAATCATTTCCGGTGTGTGGGAATGTTTCTTCATTCCTTAATCTTGCAAGCATCTTATCTCTTAATCTCATATTCCTGTAGGTCTACCAATATAACCTAATACCGGGTTGTAACAAAGTGTAGCCTTGTAGGTAATATAATATATCAAAGCATGTTACCACCGTGTTTCGAGTAAACCCTGAAGGTGCCGACAGCATGTTACTCCTAATCTTTGGTATCCACCTACAAGATCATATGGCGTCAGAACAAAGAATACATGTTGAAGCAAGAGGTGTGCTGGAGTCAGTTCACGACTCGGCCGAAGCCGTAACGAAGGTAAAAAAGGTAAAACTATCCCTGTTAACAGGCCGTGGAGGTCCACTGGGTTGTGAAACGTCGAGGTTCCCACATTTTGTAGACAATCGGCTCACAGATGTCGATGTATCTAAAATTAAGAACAAATATACCCTTGGCAGAAAGCCTGATATGAACTGTCTTCGGTCGCTCAAACGCTTGGATCGTGGGTTCGAATCAAACTCAAGGTATTTATGTCTGTATGCGTTTAATCTGTGTTTGTGTTGTCCTGAGTTTAGGTAGAGGCCTTGCGACGGGCTGATCACCCGTCCAAGGAGTCCCACCTTCTGTGTAAAAATGATTACGAAACTGAAGAAGAGGCCAGGGCCCAAGGGCTGTAGAGAGGGCCATTGATGAATGAATGAAAGAACAAAGCCTGACATGGCCAATCAATTTTGTATTAGTTCATATTATTGATATCCTACATTCCTATAACTGTTTTCTGCACAATGTCGTAAGTTTTCCTGCTTCCCTATAAAATTCTGTCCTTTCTTCTGCATGGCCTATCTGAGTCAATTGAGGTACACACACAACGGAGAATCTACAAGCCCCTTTTCTCTTCTGGAAAGTAGGCCACTGAAGCAGAACATGCGAACCCATAGTTACAATTTTGGCAGCATTCCTCTGATCTGATCACCTCAAATCCTCAAAATATATGCCTGCTTATATCTGCACTGTACTTATGAACACGCAATCGGCCTCCAGCTCTCAGGAGATGCAACTCCTAGCTTCTACTTTGGTCTTTGAGTATATTTATCAAAGCATAATATTCTGATCCTTACATAACGTAAGCAAAGTTTCCATTTGTGCTAATCTAGCCTACTCATTTGACACGCTAACTCACCGAAACGCGGCCCTTGAAACAAATGTCACGAGATCACGTCACAGTTAAATCTCTTCTGAAGTAGCCTGCCAGTGTACACATTATCCGTCCATGTAAGATCGTGCTACAGCGCGATACCATTGCATCTATAAGTGGAATGGACTTCCACGCACATCACGGAGAAACTGACGTCAAGCTCCCCCCCCCCACGCGGGGGGCAGGTGATATTCACGTCATTAATTCTGTGCACCGCACAGACACAGCCCTACAGATGCAGCAATACGGGCATACCTTCTCTCCTGCACTTACACCTTCAATTTCGAAATCACTGCAGGGTATGTAGAACGCAAGCGGAAGAAAAGGAATGTATACAGAATGTTGGTGGGAAAGCCGGGTGAGGGACCGCTATTAGGATCAAGACGTAGGTGGGAGGATTATACTAAAATGGGTCTTAGGATGGGATGGTAAGGACTGGAATCATGGGGCTCAGGATAGGGGCCAGCGACATGCACTTAGCACGGTAATGAAGNTGTAACCAGCAGCTCATATCCGAGATTTATATATTTAAGAGCATCCCATAGGGTACAAGGAAAAAAAGATGACGTGTCATCAACATCCGGGCCCTTGTAATGAAACTTCGGGTTCCATAAAATGTTGGGAAATTCTTGAGTAGCCGAGTAACGGGAGGTGTCTCAAGAAGTACTCAACTCCAGGGAGTTAGTCAGTTTGTTCGTTAATTCCGAAATCATTATCACCCTCAGTTCAGACCACAGGAAATATTCCGCTTTCAATTTCTTCTTTTGCTGAAGCTTGTCGGTATTAAGCAACATCACAGGGAAAACTTATCGTCAGGTAACTCTAATACTGGGATTGTCGTCCTGCTGTCTCCAAACCCTGAGGTCCTTCCGGGCATCTGCAACACATGTGAACTCCCCCACCAGCGGCACGCCACTGACGGAACTGTTCCCTGGGTTTGGTGCACGTGACCCTTCTCACAAGGCGCTGTGGGAACCGAACTAATCCTATTGATCCTACAGAACAAGACACACATCTCCATCTGCAGTCACCTGCTCATGATGGTTCCTCGCTCGCTGTTTTTCTACCCTGAAAACGGAAACGATACGCTCCTCCGAAACATCAGTTCACACAACATCTATACGGCGCCACATCCCAGAAGATGGCATTCTTCATAGTCACAGCAGTGAAAACTTCAAATCAAGCGAAAATCAGTTATAAATCCTACCAGTTCATTTCCAAATCATGCATATAACTACAAAAAACAAACTACAGGACGGACTACCACAATCAGCTTAACTGGAATATAACGAGTGGTACAAAAACTGGGTTCAAAAGTTCCCTTAAGATACCAGCAGACGAAGTAGCAGAACTGTGTCGTCGTTTCCCTAAGGTCATAATCGCCAGCCAGCATTTCACCATTCTGTTTCGCAGCATCTTTACACCCTAGGATTCAATCATCTTAATTTCACCACCTTCGTTATTGTGTCTCGTCGTGTCCTTACACGTCACGAATCAATTAGACTGCTTTCACCACAGGAATCAATCACTTTTATTTCACTACATGCCTCCATTATGTAATCTCGCATCCGTATAACCTATTAATTAATCACTCTGATTTCTGTTTCACCATATTCCTCCATCATGTTCGTGGCTTCTCATAACCTATGAATCAAGTCACCCTAATTTAATTACGTTCCTTCACTATGTACCATCACAACCTTACCACTTAAGAGTCAATTATCCTGAATTCAATACATTTGTCACAAAGTATCATCGTATCATCATGAGCTATGACTCGACTACCTTGATTTCACCACATCTCCGTATATATCCATGGAATTTTTTAGGACGCCTCTATCAACATTTTTATTTATCAACAATTCTCCATTTTGGTTCTTCATATCCTTACAGGCTAGGAACAAAACGTCCGAATTTCAAAGAATTTCTCCATTATATCTCGTCACATACCTTCATAATCGATGAACGGATCAGGAGTTCTAATCCTCGGAAGCAAGTCGTCGGAATCGACAGTGTTTAGAACACCTCGGGAACACATCTCACTAAATACGAGAACACCTGGCTGGCAGAATCGCCGACCAAACACTGAGAGTTCCGACTCTATTCACTATACACTAGACAAAAACGCTGGCCAGAGTTCAAGTCCGCTATTTTTAACGGCAACACAATGGTGTGCCACCTGTTACCAGTTTACAATACAACAACAACAATTTTTATTTTGTTTCCAACACGCTGCTAACAAATGTAACCTTCGCTGCTGCTACAGGAAGTCCCAATCGGTCTAATGAATACGTCAGGGTATATAACAAGCATAAAATACAAACATTGCTTTACAAATAATAGGCAACAGTTTAAATTTAACCCACGAGAGGAGAGTTATTTTGAGAGCAGACCGAGACAGCATCACTGCGGGAAATGGTAGCCTAGTCAGAAACACGTCAATTTTCGCGGACAGGTCTACGTATCACATTGCATTCTCTATCGTTTTGCATCTGTCGGTTGTCCTCGGATATGCAGCTGACAGAGGTATCGGCAGTGTTCGAGGTTCCCGTTTCTTTTCGAAAAACGCCGAAACAATCCTTCTTCCTTTCAAGAGTCGCAAATCAGTCCAACTATTTAGCGGGTGTGAATCCATCCCACGCCACTCCTGACACTGACTGCTACTGCTTTGTTCAAATGCTATATGGGTTCGGGGGCTCTTTCCCCGGGGGTAAAGCTGACACTCACCTAAATCTAGTGCCGAGGTCGAGAATGGTAGAGCTACACACCCACTCCCTCATATGTCTTCAGGACATAGTTCTTAATTAATTAAGAAAAGCGACAGCTCTACCTTTTTGTGAGGTCAACAAAATTCCGGACGTTGCATGTGTTCGGTAACTGTATTGTGGGTTTATGGAAAGACCTAATTTATAACCAGGCCAGTTCTGCCAACTGTCGAGGGTGAGGACTGGATTATTAATTTTGTGTACACGTACTTCTACTGTGCCGCGTACGTGTGGTGCCTTAGGGCTAGGCTTGTATACACACACTTTGCGTCTGTATTGACTACACTACTGCAGGTATGAACGCTTTATCTTAATATTTTATCTGTCGGGTATTATCGTCTGACAGATGGGTCAAATTATTTGTTCTGATAAATTCTTCGATTTTGTGGTTGCAGTCTTTCTCGTATGTTATGACTATGGCGATTCCTGTGTTTGTTTCAGTACAATCACAGCTCGCGTTGAACTAATTTCAGTTCTTTGCTATGTACAAGTTTTTCTCTTGTAGTACTAATTTGATTTTTTGCTGTCAAGATAGCTTTTGTGTTATTCTGCTTCCTTATTAGTCTATTTGACGTTGTAAGATACTAGCTGCCTCATATAGTGTTCTTCTTCTTCTTCTTCTCCTCCTCCTCCTCCTCCTAATTGCTCTGTTGGGATATCATCTTCAATTACTATCGTTTTACACCTTTTTTTTTGGTTTATGGGGTTTACTGTATTTTACGCCTCTGTTCAGAGGTGTGTGTAAAATCTGTTCATGTTGTTCCTTGTGCAGTAGTTGTTTCGTTTTTTTATTTGTAAATGTAATTCTTTGTTTAAGTTTTTGTATTTCATGTCAAATTCTGTTTCTAACTTACCTATGATGTTTTGGTTGATGACAGTCCAAAAGAGTTCTCTGTTTATTAAAGTATACGGGATCTAGGGAGTAGCGCTTTTTTTTATTGCTAGTGGGGTGGGACTAAGTCCCTTGTACTGCGGCCACTTCTGGCCTATTGTACCAGCCCCAGATGATAGGTGAGGGTGATTGTGGAGCAATTGGTGGAAGGGAGATTGGCAGGGGAAACCGAAGTACTCGGAGAAAATCTGCCCCAGCGCCACTTTGTCCACCACAAATCCCACTCGACCAGACCCCGGGATCGAACCCGGGCCTTCGCGGTGGGGAGCCAGCGACTAGCCGCTTGAGCTATGGCGCGGCCCGAGTAGCGCGTTTTGTTCACCTGCTTTTTTAATACAGGAATTCTAACTCGTTTGGACATAAAATGTTTGGGTTGCCATTTCTGTACGTTTCAGGAGATCACAGTGGCCTCACGGTTTCGCTCGCTCAAACACTGGGGTCGTGGGTTCGAAGCCCAATCGAAGCATGGATGTTTGCGTACATTCTGTATTGGTGTTGACCTGTGTAGGTGGCGGCCTTGCAGCAGGCTGATCCCCCGCCCAAGGAGTCCTACTGATTGTCGATATTGTCACGAGTATGGGGGTAAGCGTAACGAAAATAATGGGTTCAAGATAGGGTGATTGGACTTATTATCACTGTGGCTACAAGGTATATTATTTTACTGTCTCAGATTTGAGACTTCCCTTTTCGTCACCTGCTACGACTCGCTGGGTCACGGCGGAGGTACTCAATCCCGACTCCACATGGGTTGCATTAATCTAAGCTACAACATGTCTTCTTACAGAGGCTTCGGACGGACAAGATAGAAAACACAAGTCACGTGATTCCTAGTCAGCGAGTTCACTGGCGCGCTGACTGTTGCCTAGCAATGAGTTATGATATTCGCCCACTGAGACACATCTTTCACTGTTGCACGTGGGAACGTGTTTACCGAAATGTTGGCTAGAAACGCTTTGAGGAAATCCGTAAAACAGAGGCCATGGTTCGTCATGGACTGTAGCGCCCAAAAATTATTATTAGTTCTGTATTTTTCGCCGTTATTAGTTTATTTCAACCTCTTATTCGTACATATCTTGGAGTGATGGTCTGCTCTAAACATGTTCTATTAATATATATATATATATATCCGCGTTGAAAATCAGCAATTTCTGCTTTATATTTGTAAATTGGTTGATGCAACATGCATGACTTGCATAAACACTCGTAGAGATCTAGTAAGGCGACTGAAATGTTATGACTCATCACATACGTTAACTCTTCAGTGACACGACACGTCGCTTTGGTAATTTCGAAATTATAAATCTCTCATCACAAAAAACTATAATTAGCTACATGATGCCAGATATAACGGAAGGAGTGCAATGAAATTATAATATTTTCGTGCGACATTTCGGCCCATAACGTGTATTTGTTTAATCTGAAAATTAATAAACTCCGTGGAATATAAATACGTTTCCAAGTGTACCAAAATAAACTTCGGGGGTACGCGGTAGCGTAGTTGGTTGAGGGGCTATGCTACAAGATGGAAGGTCGCGAGTTCAAGTCCCGATGAGGACATTGGATTTTTTTTTTCAATTGACCTAATCCTTCCAGCCGCACTATGGCCCTGGGGTTCACTCAGCCTCTAACAGAAATGAGTACCAGGAATTAATTAATTAAATAATTTTCCTGGGGAGTAAAGCGCGGCCGGCGCGTAAGGCTGACAACCTTACCGCCATCTTTGAGCCTATTTGTCTAGAAAATGTGGGACCCTCAACTTCCCATAACCCTACAGGCCTTCACGGCCTGGTACAGGGATAGCTTTACTTTTTTTTTTCTTTACCAAAATAAACTTCATGTATTGAGCTATTCAACGACCAGTCAATTCTTCGCTTTCCAACATTTCACTCGCACCCCCCAAAATCACCTGCTCCGTAACCTTTTGGCAGATCTCACGCTTTACCTTCTAACTGAACTGTCATGACGTCCTTCCCTATAAGGGACAGAGTTAAACAAATTCCTCCTAGTACACAACGTCGCGGAGTCACGCCGGAAAGTCACGGGTTCGATTACCGATGAGGTCATTGAATTTTTCAATTGGCCTAATCCTTCCAGCCGCATTTTGCACTGGGGTCGACTCAGCCTCTAATAGAAATGAGTACCAGGAATATTCTTGGAATACTCTTGGGGGTTACGGGCGGCCTGCACGTAAGGCTGACATCACCGCCATCTCTGACTTGATTGTCTAGAAAATGTGGGAGCCTCGACCCTATGGACCTCCACGGCCTATTACAGCGATAGCTTTACCTTTTACCCTTCATACCAAGTCGCGAATACATGTGGGGGTGTGGAGGTGTAACTTCATATATTCTGAACCTCGGCATATTTTCACGCATTTCTCGTTTCTCCCAGATCATGTATTTGGGTTTTTTTGTACTTAGTTCGAGACTAATTTCTTCACTGAGCTGCTGGCCTGGTCTGAGTTACTGTTTACGGAATTTATGTAGGCCTATTTATATTTTCATATAATAAATTAGTGTCATTAGCATAAACGCGTGATTAAATGCATTCATTCGCATCCCTCCCCGACTGTTTTTGGTATTTTATGATTAAACAGACAGGTAACGCTGTCCATGTGCTTACTTGAGCATCGCCACTGAAGTAAAGTGCTAGAAACTCCAAGCCAACTTTAGGTAAATTCAGCTGCAAAGAAAATTCACAATACTTCCTCACATTATCTTCAAAGGATCACGAGTAAAAATGTGAAAGCCTGTTCTAAACATCAGTATATCACACTTAATGCCATCTATTGACAGAAATGCTGTATTAACAACTACCCGACCTCTTCGGCTGTGGCATTATTAACGCAAGTATGCCGAGCAGATATAATCATCTAAAGGCATGCAAATGGCTATTTGGGAATTAGACTGAAATGAGAGGTCAGCGTCAGGCCTCGGACGCTTTACGCCGAGCAAAGAGCGCCCGCTACTCACTGTACTCCTACGGGGGGCTCGGTGAACCCAAGAGGTGGTGCTGGTAAGAAGAAAAACCTCTTCCCTTTCGTGAATCGAAGTCCGATTCTCTAGTCGTCAAGCCCATAGCCTGGTCAGTATAGATACTGACTTAGACGTGTCTCAATATCAGATTTCATATCTTTTGACACCGCAAGCTATGCAAAATGTTGGCATGGCCCTGTCTGTATCACTATATAGTATTACCATGGCCCTCAATACAACAAATTCCAAATAAATAAACCAAAGTTACTGTATTAATATTTGTTTATTATTCTGTATTTGCAATATGTTTCGAAGCAGCTGGATCATCAGGAAGTTTTCATGATATAACACATGTTATTGAATTGTGTTTCTAATATAGAGCCATATAAGCAATTATATTAATATAAATTTCTTTTCCAATTTCTACGTCTCTTTATGCTACTAAACTGTAATATTAGTCATAAAGCTTAAAACGTTAAAACATTGTTTAAAATCTATCAGAATGTTCAAATATGTTTTAATTAATTATTAATTAATTTTACACTGGAATTATTTTTAAGTAAAGTAAATGTGCGTGGCGATATGTCGTAGAGTAGAGGGTAGTTTTTATAATGGAAGGTGGTGCTGTTTTTAGTCCCTTACGTATATGTTATGTGGGTAATTGTTACGCCGCAGCGACAGGGGGCGTGAAGGTATCCTCCGCTGCCGCCACGGTTATGCCGTGAGTCGGGGGACGTGGAGGTATCCCTCCTCGCCTCCACTTGTTCATGCTGTAATGAGTTAACACCATCATCCCTAGCTTACCCTCAGCTAGGATTCTCCTCTTCGGGGTTTCCTTTTCGGTAACTGCTGCCACCATCTATTCTCTGCTCTTTCAATTGT
>NW_019728599.1:85417-120389 GCF_002891405.2 Cryptotermes secundus | reverse complement strand
AAAAAAAAAAAACATATTACTGCAATGTACCTATTATCCTCCAGTGAAGAGAAAGCAATGCAAGTGAGCAGAACTGATCGACCTCAACCTTTCTACCCTCCACTTAGGAACACATTAAGCTTCAGTGTACCAATAGCAACATTAATGGTCGCCTGAGAATCATGCCGATGTTTTTAGCTTGTACAGTACACATGGCAGACCTTGGTTAATTACTCGTCTTCTTTTCTTTGGAAGTCGGTACGCATAAACGTCTAGCAGCAAATCACTGTCACGCTCAGAGACAACCTGACAATATCGAGAAACCCCATCTTTTGCCTTTCCTGGGGTGATGAACTGTGATAGGGCATAAAATTATGGGAGTAAAGTGGAAAAAAAGATAGAGGTACGAAAGGGTGAAAGGAAGGTGAATGGAAGAACGAACGCGAGAGAACTATGTGAACGTGAAGGAAAGGATGGAGGGGGAGAAATTACTATATAACGGACAAGGGGGAGGAATGGGAGATAAAGGGAAATACGAAAAGGTACTAAAGGAAGAAATACATTAGCTCCCCTGTCATCGTTGACGGGTCATGAGACAGGATGTTAATATTTTGGCGTATAGACCCGTTGCAAGGTAAAGACCTCGAAACAAACCACGAGACAAAGTCAACCCGATTCTACTTCACTTCTGCAAGGGAGGCTCAGAACATATAGCGCTATAGTTCAGTTGACAGTTCAGTTGTGGGATATTCGCCGAACGGTAACGACGTGAGCACAGAAGCTGAAGAATCTCTACTGTTGGGAGCTGTTATCAAGAAACGTCTAGTGAAGACCATGCAGGCTGGAGAAGACTGCGTGTAGTGATTGGCAAAGTGTGTAAATCAGAGATAGTGTTATATTTATTTGTAGTTTACACGATCAATAAATCTATTCACCAATCCATACCTCGTTTATAGTCGCACATAAATCGAGACAATATTTCATGTACACTTAGGTTGTTTACAAAAGCAATTACGGGGCACGCGGCAGCGTACTTGGTTAATGCACTATGCTACAAGCTGCAAGGTCGCGAGTTCGAAACCCGACGCGGTCACTTGATTTTTCAATTGACCTAACTTTCCAGCCGCACTATGGCCCTGGGGTGGACTCAGCCTCTAACAAAAATAACTACCAGGAATCTTCCTGGGTGTAAAGGGCGGCTGGCGCGTAAGGCTGACAACCTGACGGCCATTTGTTAGCTGTCTAGAAAATGTGGGAGCCTCGGCGTCTCACAGCCCTATGGGCCTCCACGGCCTGTTACAGGGATAGCTTTACCTTTTACCTTTACCTTTAAACAATAAATTGCATAAAATAACAGGGGTCTGACGTAGTACAAATATCCGAATGAAATCTTTCTTTGTGTATGTGAGTTCTTAAATGCTAAGCTCTCTTAATTCGTAAACATTCATGACCAGTGGTTTTTAGTGCAGACGTTCCAACAATTTTGAACACATTCTTAGTACCGAAATGCGCATGTAATTCTTTCCCCATTTTATTTTCCATCCAGACTGCTTGGATTACGTACAAATTTCAGAAGTCCAAAGACCTTGTTTGAACACATAATGCGTACCTTTAGTTCCAATATCAAAATGTAGACAGCAGTGAGGGCACTGTTCTCTTAAAAAAAATTAAGAAGCCTATGCAAGGTCTAATGTAACAAGCGAAAAGATTTTATATACAGGATCTGAGATTCTCACATCGGTGGTTATCAACAGTTCTATTTTCTGGCACATAACGCCGGGTAGTCCGTTGAAAGTAGAATTTATATTTCGATAGTCATGCCCTAATAACGATTCTATGTTGGCCACCACATTTCTGCCTGGTGAATACGTATTAGCAAATTTACGTGCCAATGGCAAATGGCCAAAAAATAATTCGGCCATTGGCCTACAGGTGTAGCATAGCGGGCTGGGAATTTCTCAACTTGTAAATTGAGAGTTGTGCAGAATAAAACGCCATTTCTTATTCGCGTCTCATATCACAACCTGTAAGGGAAACTTTCAGTGAAAGTTTGTAAAACTGAAATCTCACTATTCTACTTAAACAACATATTACAAAACTTTCCAACACATACGTGGTACAGTCTTTAAGAACATTTTTGGACCTGAGATCAGGATTCAAATTTTATCACGTGGTACCGTTCACGCTACAGCGGTAGTGAATACAATAGCCGCGCGGTCTAAGGCATGAACTGTCTTCGCTCACTCGGAAGCTGGGATCATGGGTGCGAAGCCCACTCAAGGCATGGATGTGTTTATTCTGTTTGTTTTGTCCTGTGTTTTGGTAACGGCCTTGCGACGGGCTGAGCACTCGTTCAAGGAGTCCTAAGGTCTGTGAAAGTGATTACGGAACTGAATAAGGGGCCTGGGTCCTGAATGGGCCGGAAGAGCCATTGAAAAGAAATTCACTACCGCCGTCCCCAGAGAATAACACAGTTCCGCTGCCTCTGATCTAAGTACTCAAATCTGTACAGTTGTATCTGCGTCCAAGATAACACTATCACACTCTATGAAAGAACTGAAAATGATATAATGGATTATGCCACTAAAGCACGGCACACTGAAGCATGAAGCCAATTTGGTTAGAGTATATGAACTACGTAATTGTTCACGTTAACTCCGTTGTGTGAAGTCTTTCTATAAAACCTGATAGTTACACTACTGGCAAATACTTTACGGCGGTTATGGAACCAAAGGTTCATTACCACGACTGCAAAACTCCGCTGTTTCAACATTTGCTATCTCCCAGCTATTTCTTCCCTTGAGGTTCTTAGACTAAAATTTGGAAACATTTCTCATTTTCCCACATGTGCTACCTGTCCCACCAATATCGTCTTGGTTCCTTCACGAATTATGTAGTTCCTCAATGTGTAGTTTTCCTGTCATTTCCTCTGTCTCATATCTAAACATTCTTGTTCTTGTTCCTGAAGAATTAAGCCCTTTGGTCTGTTCCCATTCAGAATCAATCTGAAAATACTGATCAGAAGATCAGCCCGTCGCAAGGCCGCTACCTCCACGGAGCTGGGTTCTTCTTCAGAAGACGTCACTCGCTCACCTACTAAGAATTTTCAACATTTTGTAGAACCAGAAGGTCCACTGCCCTGTTGAGAACAACCTGACACTAGTCCCTATCTTGAGCCCAGTTCACATCACTACAAACTCTTTGTCTAACATACATAGATCCACTTAAATATCATCTTCCCACCTGCGTTTACGTCTTCCTAGTGGTCTCTTTCTTTGTGGCCTGCCCACCAAAAACCCCCATGCGTGCTATATGACCTGCCCATCTCATTCTCCTTGTCTTAATCGTTCTAATTATACTTGGCGAAGAGTACAGGTTACGAAACTCTTCAGTAGGCGGTTTTCTCCAACGCCTTTCTACGTCGGTCCAAATATTCTCGGAACCAGCCTGTCTATGTTCTTCCGTTAATGTCAGAGATAACGTTTCACATTCAGTCAAAACTACAGGCAAAATTGTAAGGTAAGGTAAAGGTATCACTGTGACAAGCTGTGATGGCCAAAAGGGTTGCTAGAAGTCGAGGCTTCCACATTTTCTAGACAATCGGCTCACAGATTGTGGTAAGGTTATCAGCCTTATGCGCCGGTCGCCCTTTACCTGCAGGAAGATTCCTGGTACTCATTTCTGTTAGGGGCTGACTCGAATCAGTGGCCACAGTGAGACTGGAAGGATTACGCCGATTTAAAAATCCAATGACCTAACCAGGAATGAACCCCGCGACCATGCGGCTTTTAGCATAGTGCCTCAACCAACTACGCTACCGCGTACCCCAAGGAAAAAAATAATAGTTCTGTATATTTTAATTTTGACTTTTTAGACAGCAGACGAAAAGACAAAAGGCTCTGAACTGAATTCAATCTAAGGCCTAACGAAACACGAGGAGAAGAGTGCAGTGTTAGAAGTTTCGGAATAAATGAATATCAAGGTCAATGATATATGAATATTGGGAAAATGTGTGTTATCTGCCGAGTACAACTTCCAGCACCAAAGCAGCTTGCCAAGAGCGCCACGAGGAACGGATGACTAATCTACAGCGATAAAAAATATCCTTGTAACGCCTATGGCAGTTGACAACAGACCGACGTGAATAAGTTGTGCATTTTCCCAATGGGTCCAGGCAATGTTTGACTGTCAGGGTGTACCAAACACTACAGTCTGAGAACCGGTGCCTCACGAATAGTACAGCACGTGCGAGAGAATTTCTAGAGTGGTTCGAGCATTCCGATTTGCTGAAGTCCGGGGGCAATGGGATCAGCTAGAACTTGGCTCTCTGCTATTTGAAGTAGGGCCAGAATCGTGTCTGATTATGACGCAGTTAAAACTAAATAACAATTTGTATTTTGTTCTATGCTGATGACTTCGAACTGCAGTGAGAGAATATAATTCTGTACACCTGACTTCTATACCCTCGTAACGATATTTTCAACATTTTGTACCTCTACAACACTAATCACGAATGTAGGCCTAGTGTCCTACAATATATTTTGCTTGTATGGGGGCACGCGGTACCGTAGTTTGTTGAGGCACTATGCTACCAGTCAGAAGGTCGCGGGTTCGAGTCCCAATGAGGTGGATTCTTTTTTTCAATTGACCTAATCCTTCCAGCCGCACTATGGCCCTAAGGTCGACTCAGCCTCTAACAGAAATGAGTACCAGGAATCTTTTTTTTAATTCGTTTAGTGGGGGGTTGAGTCCGACTGTGTCCACTCGGCACGGCGGCCACTGATTGGCCTACTGTAGCCTGCCCCGGGTGATTATGAAGATGGAGAATTTGGTGGAATGAAGATTGGCAGGGGAAACCGAAGTACTAGGAGAAAACCCGCCCCAGCGTCACTTTGTCCACCACATATCCCACCTGACCAGACCCCGGGATAGAACCCGGGCCGCCGCGGTGGGAAGCCAGCGACTAACCGCTTCAGCTATGGCGCGGCCAACCAGGATTCTTCCTGGGGAGTAAAGCGCGGCCGGCGCGTAAGGCTGACAACCTTACCGCCATCTTTGAGCCGATTGTCTAGATCAGCGTTGGCCAACCTAATACATCTCGAGGGCCAAATTTAGTTTATAGAACACCATCAGGGGCCAGATACGGTGTTTCTTTCAGAAGAGTGGTCGGGGAGTATTGCCCCCCAAACTGAATCAGTCACAACCCGTATAAAAACAGTGCATTTAAACCTATGTATTTAAATTTTACGTTGCACCAATAATATTAAGCCGATATTGAAAATTTCACCAATCGATTTTATTGCCTTCTATCACTTCTACCCCCAGAGCATTTTTTCTTAAAGAAACACTGGCCAGATCATGTCTTATGTTTAGTTTTATATATGCCGGGGGAAAATGCAATTATAATTTAAGAAAGAAAAATAAAATGCCTTGAAATGTGCAATTACTTACCATAAAACAGCACAAATTCCTCTTTCAGCAGGGATGAGCACAAAAGACTTTCAATCATAGTTTTTATGGTCTAATGATTATACCTAAATCCTCATATACACACTGTTTTAATGAGAGCACTGTGGTTTCATAAAACTGGAAACCAATGATATAAAATCCACTTCTAATTGTGAGGTTGCCACTCGAAGAATATGTGATAACACGACATCTGAAAGTCTGTTCCTGTTCTTAGACTTTACATGCTTCAGCGATGAAAACGCTGTCTCGCATATGTAAGTACTTGCAAAAACAGAGCAAAGTTTGAGAGCCCAATTTCGTAACAGTGGGTAACGTTCTGGTGAAAGCAGTTTCCAAAAGTCAATTCCAGTAACCTGAGATGTGTTTAAGGATGGGTCACATTGAAGTTCACAAAGCTCTAATTGCAGATGACCTGGCTGAGATTCTATATCACAATGTATAGGATTACTGAATAAAGAAATATCAGGTCGAAAGCTTTCAAAATCGTTAAATCGTCGGTCGAACTCTGAAGACAAATCTTCAATAATTTCAGTGTAGTCCCTAAACTCCAAGCCTTCTTCTTCTTCTGAGAGTTTCCGACAGCAAGGGAAATGTAGAAGGTTATTTTTGTCCAATGCAGACTTAAATAAATGTAGCTTTTTACGGAAACTGTCAACAAAGCCAACCATCTGACATATTGTCTGCTTCTTGCCTTGCAATTGCAGATTCAGGACATTCAAGTGTTGAGTGATATCAGTGAGAAAGGCCAAGTTTCTCAAGAATTCGACGTCTTCGAGATCATTCTGCAGTTCAGCAGAATTCGTAACCTCTTCTCTTAGGAATGTTGCTATTTCATGACGGAGTTCAAAGAACCGTACCAGACATTTCCCACGGCTTAACCATCTTACTTCAGTGTGCAGAAGCAGGTCCCCGTAAGCAGAATCCATTTCTTCCAAGAGGGTCAGAAATTTTCTGTGAGTGAGTGATCGATTTCCTCCTCTGATCAAATTAGTAATTTTTGTGACAGTAGCCATGGTGGTAGACAGTTTAATTGATTTGGCACATAGAGCCTCCTGATGTATAATACAATGCAAGGTAGGTACAGTAATTTGATTCTGTCTTAAAAATCCAACAAAACCGCTTATTGTCCCTGTCATTGATTTAGCGCCATCTGTTACTATGGAGGACAATTTTTCAAAACCACCGAATTCCTCCACTGCACTCTTAACAGCGTTAAAAATATCGACACCTCTAGTTGTGCTGTGTAAAGAGCACACTTTTAACAACTCTTCGAAAATTGTAAAATCTTCCTTAATTGCACGAACAAATATCAGCAACTGATTAGTATCCGAAACATCTGTGCTTTCGTCGAGAGCAATTGAGAAATAGGAACAATTAGCGATAATGTCTTTCACATTATTAGATATCTGGTTGCTAATATCTTCCAGCCTCCTAGTAACAGTCTGTTTTGAAAGGGGCACTGTTTGAAATTTGTTTCCTACCTTATTTTCATTGAAAGCTTCTGCCATCTTTATCGCACAGTTCTTAATTAATTCACCATCACTTAACGCTTTTTTAGCTTTCATTAATTCATATGTCACGAAATAAGAAGCCAGCAAAGCTTCTTCTTGTTGTTTTGTTTCATTGGTAAAAAGAGATTTCTGCTGGAAAAGTTTTTTCTTTAACTGATCGCAGACTACTTTCCTTGATTCACAAGAGTGTTTTCCGAACTTCTGTTTATGATTTGTCATGTAATGCCTCTTTAGGTTGTACTCCTTTAAAACTGCTAGCACTTGAAAACATACTAAACACTGTGGCTTGTGGTCTTTATTTAATATAAAAAAATAGTCATGTTCCCACTCAGATTTGAACGCCCTATTTTCGCTATCAACTTTTCTCAATTTACTATTTGACATGCTGTATCACTCACAATAACTTCAAACACAATTTTAATTTAAAAACAGTTCTACACTCACACTCCGTAATCACACTTCACTTTCTAAAATCGCACTAACTGGGAGACATTTCTGCTAAAACTGGCACTTAACAAAGCCCAGGATGCCGAGAGAAACGGTAAACATCCCATCGCCGCGAGCAAGCTGGGAATGGTTATTATTTTGAAGGTGTCGTAAATCCTTCACCACTACGGTCTTCCCTTCAGTGTCATCTCCCTACAGAAGTAGGGTTGGGGAACTTTGAATTTCCATGACATGAACACAGTTATTAGAAAACCGTTTGAACTGTCCAACTCAGTAAGAACGTATACAGTCAATTGCAAAATGCTGTAAGCTAATGAAACGTCCTATTAAAAACTGAATTCTATGCCAATACAGCTGTGAAGTTAAGATTTTTGAAAATAAACCTGAGACTTGGCAGGGGGCCGGAGTAAATCAAGTCGCGGGCCGTATCCGGCCCGCGGGCCGCCAGTTGGTCATCGCTGGTCTAGATAATGTGAGACCCTCAATGTCTCACAACCCTATGAGTCTCCATGGTCTGTTACAGGGATGGCTTTACTTATTTTAACCTTTTATTTTTCTTGTATACAATATAAACTAGTAGCCAGGGTACTGAAGTCGGCATAGCGACTTGCAACCGGCTGGACGACCGAGGGGTCGGAGTTCGAGTCCCAGTGAGGCCAAGTAATTTCTCTACTCCACATCGTCCATACTGCTCTGGGGTGCACCCAACCTCCTATTCAATGGGTACTGAGCGCTCTTTCCCCGGGGGTAAACCTCCGGGCCGTGAAGCTGACCACTCACCTCCAGCTAATGCCGAGGTCAAGAAAATGTGGACTCCCCCTTCATGATGTAGTGCTTAATTGGTTAAGCACAGGGACGACTTTACCTTATAATATAAACTTCCCTAAATAGCAACCATGAAGTTGTGTGTTGTTGGGCGTCATTTTCCTTGTTTTAACCATGACTTGCACATTTCCTTACCTACGTCTTGCTTAATGAGAGGATAAATATATTTTCTGCGTAGTTCCTTTCATCACGGTCTCCGTGAAATGGCAATGTGGCTGTGTAACATACGCAAGTATGGCATAGTGACATTTATATCCACATGCCCTTTGCATTACTGTTGCCTTTCCTTTTCATCTTCTTAACTGTAGGCTACATAGTCACATTTCACTCCACATACAGGAACTCTCAGGTCTGTAACAGAGTTCTCACATATCTCCCTAACCCTCCGCCGTCCGTCTACTTCAACATACCTGTGCCAATGCCACAGAAGAGTACTATGCATGGGCGTTGTCTGGACAGATGTTACTAGCATCGTCACTGTTCGTGGCAGTTGCTTGAGGCACTATGATACAAGCCGGAAGGTCGCGGTTTCGAGTTTCAATGAGGTCATTAGATTTTTAATTTGACCTAATTCCTCCTGCCGCCCTACGGCCCTGGGGTCGACTCAGCCTCTAACCCAGGAATCTTCCTGGGGGTAAAGGGCGACCGGCTCGTAAGGCTGACAACCTCACCGCAATGTGTGAGCCGATTGTCTAGAAAATGTGGGACCCTCCACGGCTTGTTACAGGGATAGCTTTACCTTCTTGTTTACTATTCGTGGAATAAAGCCCAAAAAACTGTTACCTCTTCTTCTTCTTCTTCTTCTTCTTCTTCTTCTTCTACTACTACTACTACTACTACTACTACTACTACTACTATAAAAACTCCGTGGTTTTAGTCCGCAAGCGAATTATACTGACCACTAGACAACAGAGGCGGGCTAATAATAATAATAATAATACCAAAACTACTACTGATTATTATTACTGTTACTACTAGTAGTAAATCACTTCGACAATTATCAGCTTTCATTTTCGTATCTTATTCTTATTCTTCTTCATGTTGCTGACAATTTGGCAGTACACACACAAAGATCCTCTGAATACATGCAGCACAGTTTCTTACTGGCAGCGCTGTCTGTGGCCATTTCAGACATTCTCAGTTAGTTACGTTTTCGAGCAATGATCTGATATTGTGCACACAGTTCGTAGAAACACTGCGCTGTGAATTGCAAATTTCCTTCAATGCGTGACTTCTTACCACTGCTTGCGTAACACAACGCAGTCTCACGGTTCCAGTATTATTATTATTGCTAGTGGAGTGGGACTAAGTCCCTTGTACTGCGGCAACTTCTGGCCTATTGTACCAGCCCTCAGATGATAGGTGAGGGTGACTGTGGCGCAATTGGTGGAATGAAGATTGGCAGGGGAAACCGAAGTACTCGGAGAAAACCTGCCCCAGCGCCACTTTGTCCACCACAAATCCCACTTGACCAGACCCGGGATCGAACCCGGGCCGCCGCGGTGTGAAGCCAGCGACTAACCGCTTGAGCTATGGCGCGGCCCCAACGGTTCCAGTACAATATCGATTTGTGGGAGTAAGTGACACGATAACATGACAGGGGTTCAATTCTTGCGTAATGCGATACGTCCTCGTTTCTATTCGCTGAAGCCTATATCAAGTTAATACTAACAGAAGTTCTGGGAAGAACTGATCGTCTACATTCTTTTCAATGTAATTTTAGTATCTGATACGACAAGTAGAAATAAAAACTTCAGTATGTACTCGTAATGAAGTCAATAAAACAATACAATTTTGGAGGCTGCTGTGTTGGTACTACCGATTGGAGTGATTTATGTATAAAATTCACCGTTCAGATAGCCTCAGATGACATGATAAACCTGCAAAGTTTCATGAACATTGGTTCCGGAATTCAAGTAATAGTAAGGGTACAATATTATATTTAAGCATCCTGTTGCACTCCATACGATAAATGATATAAACTCCGTCTAAACTATTTATAATAGTAAGGGTATTACCTCAAAAATTTGAGAGGCTATAACTTTGGTATTACTGATTTAGGATGTATGACATTGAGATGGACTCAGGTGGCATGAAACATACCAAGTTTCATGAAAATTGGTAAAGGCTTTCATGCAATATTACGGTTTTGTCTCATAAATTTGAGACTCTAATGTTGGTATTACTGATGTGATGGATTTATGATGTACGCCGTTGAAATCAGCTCAAGTGGCATGATATACATACCAAATTTCGTGAACATTGGTTCAGGCACATAAGTAACATTACGGTTGTTACCGCAACAACTGTTGGTACTACAGATCGAAGGGGTTTTCTTTTTAAGTAAGCCGTTGAGTTGGCTCTAAGTGACATGATATTGTCACGTGTGTTTGGGGTCTGTGACTATTAGACGAGGTTTTGGATTGGATGATTGGATTTACTGCATTTACACACTCAACTACGAGTACAAATAATGCAGCACTATCGCTAATCTGCACGCTTTACAGTTCGCCATTACACACACTAGGGTTCTCAGTCTTCACTAGTCGTATCCTGGCAACGGATTTATCAGTTTCACTGCGACTTCATATCACACATGAAGCCTTCTTCTCACAGCCTAATTCCCTTCTTGTCATCTCTTCTCAATCATATTCGACTGCCATCTCAAGAGACTCTCTCAGTTCTATCCTCGGCCAAATCAAAAGTCAAAGTCACAATGCGACTGACATTCAGTCAATCAGTAAGTCTTGGTGTCGAGCACAATCTGGGACTCATGACCAGATATTTATTACCGACATTGTCCTGATTTTGTGGGGCGCCCTCTCTGACGATAGGGCGGGTATGTCTATTGTATATACCGTTGGCCCTCGCCAGCGCAGTCTTTCTCGGGTTCGAGTCCCTTGGGACTCGTGACCATATTTTACTGTCTCAGATTTGAGACTTCCCTTTTCGTCGCCTCCTACGACTCGCCTCCACACGGGTTTATCCTCGGTCGGCTTCAAATCCTCGTTATACAAGGTGTTTCACGACTTTAGGGCATAACTGCAGAAGGTGATTCCCTAGGTCTTTGTTGTCAAAAGAGTTCATATAAACATGTGTCCGATTTTGGACGGTTACGGAGTTAGGACCGTTTTAAACTCAGAATAGAAGGTAACGATTACTGACAGTAAACGGAACAAAATAATAAACCAGCATAATACATGATACATTTAAAGTATGAATGTAAAGTTAACTTCGTGAAATTACCTTTAATTTGAATTTATTGGTGCTTAAAGCTGATTTTCGAAAATGCTACCGCCGCCCGCAACAGAGGCTCCAGCTCGGTTGTGAACCGCGCGGGTAGCACGTAGGAGCTTCAGCTGGCTGTTTCTTATATGGTCAGCGGCGTCCAGAATGCGACCGAGCAAAGCATCTCGGTTCACACGAGGGCGTGTATGGGAATGATAAAACGGTCATAACTCCGTAACCGTCCAAAATCGGACACATCTTTATATGAACTTTTTTCATCACAAAGACCTAGAAAATCACCTCCTGCAGTTATGCCCTAAAGTCGTGAAACACCTTGTATAGTCTCGGGGCGGATCCAACAGAAAACACGATTTCCATCGTTATAGTTCAACAATAGCTCGATTTCTGCTTACGTATTCGATGCCGCGGGAACCTAGCAATGAACATCTACTCTGGCTTCACTATTCCGGCTTTCAGGCGTCATGTCACAATATACACACCAAGTTTCATGATGATTGGTACAGGAGTTCAAGCAATATTAAGGTTTTACTTCAAATCTGAGGGCCAGTAATGTTGACATTACTGGTGGCAGAGATTTTTTAATTACACAGTTGACATTGGCTCAGGTGCCATGATATAAATCCCAAGTTTCATGAAGACTGGTTCAGGCACTGAAAATTTGTTACAGAGAGCAAGGTGACCTCATAAGCTTCAAAATAAGTGAAGCAGGCTAACAAACACAAAACATTGACTCACTCTGTCGGTGTTCAGATAAGTCTATATAAAATAATACTCCTCTGCATATATTAATTTTCCAAAATTGCATGCCTGCTGTCTAGCCCATCATTATACCGTTACCAGGTTCCGTGACCAGAATAGAGTTCATTTATACCACAGTTCCTGTCAGCAAAACATTAACTAGATATAATGAAACAGTCAGCTTAAGGTGACGAGTACCACGTGGGTGGTAGAACGAACATTTCGGGTTCCGCCCCAAACTTCTAACTTTCGTTTCTAGAATCTAGAAAGCAATTTTGGAGCACGAATATTTTCCAAAGTTCATACTGTTATGCGCTCTTGCGAATATGAACAACTTCTTTCTACTGAGAGATATTTTTATCCTAGGACGACAGAATTTTGCAAACACGCAGGCGTTTTATTACTTTCTTTCTAAAATTAAAAGTAACAACATGGCAACAACGCGAAGTTTATATTTGTCCTTCGTGTTTATGGCTGTACAGATAATGCTAGAATGCGAAATCCGGTGGGGTGGACAGCGGGGAATTTTAACGTCTTTTTGTGCTTTTAATAACAGAGAAAAACCTTTACTGGCTCGTATCCCATCGCATCTATTCACTGTCTTCATACTCCACATACAACGGCCATGATCTGGAGAAATGGCCTTAACGCTCACACGTGCGCGAGATGTCACTCTATTTCCAGGTAAAACTTTAGCTGACTTCTTTAAAAATAACATGTAGTTACGGGTATGACTCATAAAGCCTGTATTCCCGTTGCTCGGACCAACAGACCTACGAATCTTACGCTGTTGCATGTTGTATGCAGAGAATGAAAATTTATAATTCGAGAAGAAATGCCGCTTAGCCCATGTGTTAATGCTTGCAATTATAAATACATACATCTATATTATAAATTATTATACAAAAAACTCCGTGGCCTGTAGTCCGCAAGCGAACTATACCGACGAAGCGACCGCCACTTGTCGGCGAAGTCAGTGCCAACTTTAGTGGATAGAGGATGTTGCTTGGTCAGCGCAACGAATCTCCACGGCCGTTAATTTCGGTTTTATAGACCGGAACCGCTTTTTCCTTTAAATAACTCCTCAATTATCCTCACGAGGCTTAGTGGATCCCTATCCAGACCCACTACTTCTCAGAAAATCTGGTAGCGCAGAGAATCGAACTCGGGCCTCTGGATCTGTAGCCAGGAACTCTGGCCACTAGACGGCAGAGGCGGTTTATATTATTATTATTATTATTATTATTATTGCATTTCTGGAGGAACTTATTACAGATTTTGTCTATGCAACATGTTTCAGACATAACCTCAAAGTTTCGCACCGTCGCCATATCTGTATATGTTGACTTATACAAATAAGAAGAGTATTTCGTACACAATGCGTAAACATGTTTAATGTACGTGTATATCCGAGTAAAAACTGTTACATGCGTAACTCGAATGTTTCCGCAGTAAACGTCATCAAAGCGAAAGATAAACATATATTTCCTGCGTCCGTTACTTTCGTTGTTTTATGTTAACAAACAAAAGGGCTTCCCAGATACTACACATTAACATGCATCATTTCAGAAATTTGGATTAAGCGACTCTGCCATGGCGTTGGGGGGGGGGGAGTCTGTTTTGGTATACCCCAGTTTAGAAAATATCGATAAACTGGTTCATACGCTAAATGCGTGAACATACACAGAAGCACAAAGACGTCAAGAGCTCGGGTTCTCAATCTCAAGAAAGGAATGTATATTATGCTGGTTACAGTATCTTCGAGAGTGCGTCACCATCAGATCAGCATATCATCAGACAGTCATTAGAGCCCGTTATCAACATAACAATGGAAATGAATATTGACATATGGAATTTCTAGTTGATCACAAAGGACTTCTGTTCGGCAAGGCTGCCTACTATGATAATGCAGATACATGGCTCAATCGGACAAAATGCTATCCCAGCAACCAGAAATCGATTATACTTAGAACGTATAGAAAATCTTTAACAAGTTCTCGATATTAGAAATAAAATGAAAAGGCAAGGAAAAGTAGACGATTTTATGTGTACCAATTAACATCCAATCGAAAAACAGTTCTATGCAAACGGTAGCTCTCGTGTTGAATAAAAACTGAGAAGAAACTGTAAACATGGCCGCGCCATAGCTCAAGCAGTTAGTTGCTGGCTTCCCACCGCGGCGGCCCGGGTTCGAGCCCGGGTCTGGTCATGTGGGATTTGTGGTGGACAAAGTGGCGCTGGAGCAGGTTTTCTCCGAGTTCTTCGGTTTCCCTTGCCAATCTTCATTCCACCAACTGCTTCACAATCATCATCATCTATCGTCTATGGCTGGTACAACAGACCAGTAGTGGTCGCTGTACCAAGTGGACTCATTCTCACACCACTAAGAACAATAAAAAACTGCAAACAGTCTAAAATACGTTGTTCGCTCTTCAGACGGCCATTGGCCAAGTACATAGTCGTTGTCATCACTATCCCAATGCTATCTATTCTTGTGTATGAAACAATGTAAGAAAAAAAGCAATTTGGATTCGAACCCACGAATTTGACAACAAATTTAACGATGCTAGTAGAACTATCTCTGCGAGACCAATATTTTGTGTTTATTGCCATTTTCTATGATGCGCCCTTTTGAAGAAACATGGTGGCACGGTCGGACGAACATTCGGCTAATACACAGAACTAGAGTAACAACCGTTTATAATTGAACGGGCCGATCACAGTTGTCGTGGTCTAATGGATGAAGTTTCTTCGTTAGCTCAAAACACTTGGATAATGGGTTGGAATCCCACTCAAGACATAGATGTCTGCCCGCGTTTCTTCTGTGTTTGTGTTGTCCTGCGTATGTACTGGCCTTGCGACAGGGATGATCACCCATCCAATGAGTCTTACCGGATCTCTGTAAGATCCACAGTCCAGATTGATTCTGACGGAAAATAAACCAGGGGGTCTACTACGAAAGGAGGAGGAGGAAGAAGAAATCAACCGGAAGTTTAATCATTTCTTAAAGTGAGAAAGCTTCTGTACTCTCGAGGACGACGTTCAACTCCATCCTCCATGGACAACAGACGCAAAGAGTCAATCGTACACAGACTCCCTTCTGCAGTAGGGCTATTCACAGTTCACATGTCCACAACAAATTATTATCAATATATCCACTCAGAGGACAAAATACACTGAAACAATAGACTGCTCGCCCGTTCATGACCTACTACATAACTTGCGTTCACTCAACGTGTTACCACTGGACAATTCGTTACCCGGAAATTGTGCAACTTCAGAGTTTTAAACCTCTGTCTTGTACGTATGTGTGGATGTGAGGTCTGGTCACTGCAGTACGTCTATGCGCGGATATGTCGCGCCATTCTGTCATTGGTTCTAAAAATACCTTTAATGGCTCTACGTTCTTGGTTTCAAACGCGTCTTTTGCGGCCTTCAGAACACACTTCATTATCATGATTAGCATAAATACAATGGAAGTTCCGTACACATTGTCGTGGTTCTAATGTTTTCCTTATGAAGGAATGCACGGGTAAAATAATTCAGTCTGATTCAAGCACATGTACATAGCAGCAAAGCTAACCGTTTTCCTGGAGTCTCTCTCTCCATCAGGAACATGCTTTATATTTAACATTTACGTTTCCTCTCAAACGTGCGGTTTGTGAGAAACAGGTTTGTATGGCCGGACGTTTGGCCATTATTACGCATTATTTATGGACAGGAGTTGTACACGTTTATGAGACATTTTATGCCACAACATATTCCATGACGAAGGAAACTGCAAATTTCAGTTCCATATAAAAAATGGCCTAATACTGTACCGATGCGGACCAAAATGACAATCTCCTGANATATTTTTTCTTCTACCCTGAAGATGGAGGCGATACGTTCCTCCGAAACGTCGGTTAACACCACATATACACGGTGCCAAATCCCAGAAGACTGCTTTCTTCATAGTCATCGCCGTGAAAGCCTCAAATCTTACAACATTTATATTTCATTATGAATCCGTTTGGAAGTTTGGACAAGCAAAATGTGACCGGCAGACGAACATGCCAAAAGTATCACGAGTTCAGTTTCACTGTCATTATGCCTTCATTTTATTTACTGCGTCAAAACAACACAAAAAACACACTAAAGAATTCACTCCTTTCTAAAACTCATGTAGTCATTTCATCGCAGATATAAATTCTAATTATAATATCCGCAATCTGTTTCGGGTTGGCAGTCTGAAACAGATTCTAAATATAAGATGAAAACTAGCGGCTTCCATGGGCGAAATAAAGAGCGCCACTTCACAGCTGCAAGATGCGTGAAATCATATACGTGTACCTACTCCAGCTGTAGCACGCGAATAACTGGGAGCACAAGCAACGCAAACAATATCGGCAGTGTGACAAATTTACGAGTTCATTATTCTCAGTTCCAGCAAACACGAAGTCGATAATTTACTTGTACTGCATCCATGACCTGGGGTATGGAGACCCAAAGTAAGTTCTGGGCAATCTAAAAAGTATCGTGGTTTAAAATTACTTTTTCAAAACATGGCATTTACATGGTTTACATATTCAAACCAAAAAGCATTAAATGAATGAAATGACAGACATAAGGTAAAATTGTCCCTGTCCTTAAGTAATTAAGCACTGGGCCGTGAAGGCGTATGGTGGAATGGATGCACAGATCCACATTTTCTTGAACTCGGCACTAACTGAAGCTTCACGCCCTTGCCACTTTTATTCTTCACTGGCTCTATAGCCCCTTGGGCCCTGACCTCTGATTTTCAGATTCATGATCATGTTACAGGCGGTAGGACTCCCTGGAGGAGTGATCAGCTCCTCATACCTGCCGCTTTACTCCCAGGGAAACGGCCCCCATTACCCACAGGATAGGAGGTTAGGTGAACCCCAGAGTCGGTCTGGGCGACGTGGAGAAGAGAATATTCTTGACTCTACTAGGATTCGAACTCTAGGGCCGCGCCATAGCTCAAGCGGTTAGTCGCTGGCTTCCCACCGCGGTGGCCCGGGTTCGATCCCGGGTCTGGCCAAATTGGATTTGTGATGGACAAAGTGGCGCTAGGGCAGGTTTTCTCCGAGTACTTCGGTTTCCCCTGCCAGTCTTCTTTCCACCAATTGCTCCACAATCACCCTCACCTGTCATCTGAGGCTGGTACTAGACCAGAAGTGGCCTGGGTACAAGGGACTTAGTCCCACCCCACTAGCAATAAAAAGAAAGGATTCGAACTCCGACCCCTCGGTCGTCCAACTCAAAATTTGTCTGGGATTGCCACCAAACCCTCATGGAACTGGCCAGACATAACAGGGTACAACTGATATGGGTGCCGGGGCACGAGGGTATTGCTGGAAACGAAACAGCAGACCAATTGGCCAAGATTGGAGCTGAACATCCGTTCATAGGACCTGAACCAGCCTGTGGCATCTCTATAGGAGTTGCCAGACAGGCAGTTAGGGACTGGACAAATATGAATCGCAAGAAATACTGGGGATCCTTGACTGGACTCAGGCAAGCAAAGGGACTCATACGAGGACCCTCAGCTAAAAGAGTGAAGGAACTGTTGAAGTTAAACAGGAACCAGCTACGATGGCTGGTGGGACTACTTACAGGACACTGTCACCTCAAAGGACACCTCTTCAAACTGGGACTAAGTAATAGACCAACTTGTGAGAGGTGTCAAGAAGAAAATGAAACAGCCACACGTATCCTGTGTGAATGTGAGGACTTAGCTTAGTTAAGATTACGTCACTTGGGTCAATATTTTATGGAACCAAGTGACTATTTCGACATTTTCACGTACAAAATCCTGCGCTTCATTCGAAGTGCAGGATTGCTGAGGCAATAATCAAAATGGGAGGCACTAGATCACTGTGGTCGCGGTGTAAGGGCAAAGAGGGCCCACTCCTTGTACATTCATTCATTCATTCATAGCAACGCTTAGTGTAAGCAGACGTTGAAGGCTTTATTTGTTACAGTTACAGTAATCTTCAGAGTGTTATAATTAATTGTAGTTACGACCCGCGAGTATCCAATAAATTGATTCACCAATCCAAATACCGTCTACGAGTCACTAATACACGCGACAATATCTACTTTTTTCTTTTGTTGCCGTGTCCTTTCGCTCTTTAGACCCGGGTACATTAACGTCGTACCTATCACGAAGTGCACTCGTTCGCTCCAGGATCTCTTCCTGATGCATGGTTGGATATCTCCAGGAATAAACCGGATGTTGCGTCAAGTTCCAATCGTGCGTCACAACGCCTCACAATGTTCCTACGAGCAGCCGGTCGTACTGTACAGTACAGTAGGCTCTAAGACATCTCCAGGATTAGAATTAACCACGGCTTACGTGTTCATATGGCTGTACTTCCATTTCTGTTGACGTGAATAAGCTAAAGGCGAACGGACAGCCTTGATATGGCAACTTGCTGGAAAGTCGACAGCGGTACAAAACAATGCTTCCTTGCCTTTACTCAACACAAGTCAATAAAGTAGTAACATTTCGTCATTTGTCTGTGGAATATGAAGTATATGCAGGCAAAAAGAACGTCCAGCATTATTCTCACGAAAATGTTTGAGACAGTTACATCAATTCTGCCCGGGGGGACAGGGGACGCTTCCATTCCGAATTCAATTTTCGGATTGCACATATACATTGAGCACGGATTCCTTGTCAATTTGCTGTCGATAACCGCACTTCCTTCGGAATTTGAAACAGAATAACTATAAAAACTGAAGGGAAAAAGAAATATCAAGCAGAACAAAGTCCACTCAATTGCCTCAGGTGTTTAAAAACAGGGATATGAGTCATCTTCCTGGGACGTTCATAATGTAAAGTTGTAAAAATATGCCCATTAGTTTCTGTGTGTCTGCCCGTCCATCCGTAGTCAACAACTGCTGAATTGATTTTCTTTCCATAGAATGTTACTAAAATTTGTTGACACATTCAAATACGGGTTAAAAGTTGAACCAGAAAAACGGATGCTTCCCGTTGGGCGCCCAACTCGAGCTGAACTGCCAACATGTGTGGCAACGAGAAATGTTCCCATTCTAGACTGTGGCCAAAGATCGTTGTCTCTAAGTCTTGAGGTTCTCGAGACAATCAGGAGACGGGATTCTTACGCTGATTAGAGGAAATAAAAGAGCGAACGTGGCAGAACTGTTACGCAATGCAATCCGCGTCATTATTTAATCGACGTAGCTCCTATGTATCTGTTAATAAAAGACTGACTACCTTACTGCCATTTGTGAGCCGACTGTCTACAGAAAATGTGGCGGCCTCGACGTCTCACAACCCTTTGGGCCTTCATGGTCTGTTATAGGGATAGCGTTACCGTTTTTTTTTGTCGTCCCGAATATTCTAGGCCGGTCGGGATGAATAGTTTCGCACATCTTAACCGTTGTTTGTCCACCAGGACACTGGTTATCGTGGCTTTTCCAGCAACACCTGGTAAATGACGCTATGGTACCTCGATTAAGCCACGATCACTCTCTTTCAAATCCTGACACCGACCACTTCCACCCGCCTTTGTAGTATCGACTTGGTCAGAATGATGCTATCCCTGCTGCGCCTGTTTCTGCCTTCGGATGGCGTACTGAGGAGGTGTAATTACAGTAGAACTTGGTTATAACGTCATCAAAGGGACCTAAAAATAGTGTCGTTATAAACGAATGTCGTTGTAACCGAAATGGGCACTTCCACAGTAGCCTTATGTTAGTCACGTAAAAATCTACCAAAAACCGAGTTAAAATGTTGCATTTTTTAGTGAAATACGTAGTTAAGTACAGACTAACGTAACATTAACGCGGAATTGCCCAAATGTGTAATATCAAAGACATATTACAGCGCTTTTCACTGACAATACACACCGCACTAATACTGTATATTAAAGGTAGGCCTACTCACCAAATTACAGTAGATTACATCAATTGTTGTGCCTTGCTGTACCTAGATACGAGTACAGTAATCAGTTATCTTCATCTGTTTCCTGTTACTTGCCCAATACACACTTTCTAAATTACGTTCAATGTCCATATCAGAGAAATTCAGGAATGAAAATGACGTTACATACGAGGTTGATGCATTTGTGCATGTCGTACTAAGCAAGGTATAAAAACAGTTGCTTTATGAGGAATTAGTTCGTACCATTGAATATCTGACGCAATAGACAAGGTGTCGCAGAAACCGATGTTGCTATAACCAAGTTTTACTGTATTTAAGCTCGGGGCCACTGCAAGTTGTCATTATAGAACGAACTAACGAAGGTAAGTATGTAGCCATACTGAAGCTAGCTGCGTCAGTTAGCATGAGACTTAGAGTAACGACGCCGGAATTCGCCAATAAACGAGTAGTTGATTCACCTTGATGTTAGTTCGCTTATCTGTTCTGCAAACCGTACTCTTGTATGTAAGATCTGAGGTTTCCACGGCGGTGAATATGAAGGATGCCGTCTTCTTGGATGAGGCACCGTGCAGATATTTTGTTAACCGACGTTTCGGAGGAAAGTATTGCCCCAATCTTCATGGTGTAAGAAATCTGTGAGCTCAGTCTACAGACACCTGTTCACGCTGGTTCAAAGGTCCCGGATTTTTTATACCATGAAGATTGGGGCGATACTTTCCTCCGAAACGTCGGTTAACAAAATATCTACACGGTGCCACATCCCAGAAGACGGCATTCTTCATACTCTTTTATTTTATTGTACGTAAATTAGTGCAATTATAGTTTTTTATTTGAATTGATAATCCAGTTCACTGAATCTATTTAGTGTACTAGGATTCGGAGTGGGCAGTGATCATGTCCGTGCACTTATGGTTTGCACATTCGCACGCTGGGGAGTAAAAAATTCGAATCCTCCCCGGTGCGGACCGATACATACCATTCCATCTCTCATTGGGAAGTATTAACGAGGCAACTATTACATAATGGCCCTTGAGTAGTTCGCACTCGCAGACAAATATAACGAATTTCTGACATGGCTTTTTCGCTGACTTTTGTAGGCGTGTCTGGTTTTCTCTACCCGAACTAAAATTATTGACTGCTCATGTCAGAACTCCAGACTTCTTGGCGCTGCCAAAATCAAGAAATTTCCATATTAACACGGCATTGCATGTTAAAGACAATAGAATACGATATTATACATTTATGATAAAGTTCAATTAATACCGAAATATAACATTTTGAATTTAAAATAATTAATTAATTAATTATAAATTATGTTCTCGGTCATTTATAATCAGTCAAATAAAAGGGACCAAGATTGATCAGCGTCAGTCCTTTCCAATTCATCATTCATCCTACCACCAGACGCCACAGTCTCGATACAGCGTCGTTAAACAACCATTTCATAAAACAGAAACAAAAAAACGGAGTTTGTCTTCTACTTACGCAAAACTAAATCAAGAGTACCACTAGGCGCCAATGGTTCACCATCACTTCCATGTATTTTTCTAACTTCATTAACCAACCAACCAACAAACTCCGTGGCTTTAGTTCACAAGCGAATTATACCGACCGAGCGACCGCCAATTGTCGGTGAAGTTAGTGCCAACTTTAGCGGACAGAGGGTGTCACGTGGTCAGCGCAACGAATCCCCACGGCCGTTAATTTCGGGTTTCTAGACCGGAACAGTAATTGAAAAATGGCTGTCAACAGATGATATGGGAATACTAATGGGATCTCTAATGCAGATATATGAAAAGACAAACGCTTCATAGGAATTCTGCGTTGTGCGCGCCCTACATTTCTATTTTTGTATTACTATTTCATTCTGTGGCGGTTCACGACCATCTGATCAGTTGCGCCCAAGAACGAAAACCCATATATATAGTTAAAAGAAGACAGGAAAATATTTAAATGTTCACATTTTAAGAGACTGTGTTCTATGTTACAGAGTGCCGCCTTTTGTTTCGTAACTACAGGTTAATTTCGTGTTGACACGGACATCTTTGGAGCTGGGCCCCCTCTGACCAGCGGCTAAGCACCTTAATCCTTTGGTACATATACAATGCCCTCTCGGGAGCCTAAGAACGCACTGTTTCTATTATTTACATTGAGAGACCGACTGCATTTCTCATATTCTTGTTTCAGGCTCCTCGATAACGACGGAGACAAAGGTTCATGTGACACTGAATGACTTCGAAATCGTCTCTAATCATCGCCTTCCTTTCAATGCCAATACTAAACATATACTTTCTGCTGCTGTAATATGGTCTTTGAAATTACTGCTTATTCTACATGTCCAGCACTTAGAGGTTTCTAATAAGCTTCCAGCCTGTCACTCGACATACACACACGGTCTCACATTCGCATTCAATCTCACACAAATAAGAGACGCAAGAATCCTAAAATGTTAAATCGTGTTTTACCTCGGTGTAGCTGAATTCCTGTTCGAACACCTAAGACATAACATGGGGCCACGATTTGACGGCCCACGTACAATGCAAAAGAATTGTGGGGGGGGGGATGCGTGACATTTATCGAGCGCCATAAGCAAGTGGAAGGAACTTCCTTGGAAAAGTGAGCTAAGGCTGCGGCCCGTGAGGCAACGCCCTCCACAAACTTCTTGTAACCTAAACAATTTTTCTGTGGATTTTGAAAGATCTTATGTCATAAAAATATGCAATAAAATTATAAATCTATCGAACTGCTTTTTATGCCATAATAAACGCAAACAAATTAAAAATTCGTTAAATACGTACATTTTATACAAGTATGTACACCGAGACGCCAAAAGTGGGTGAGGGCCAGCCCCCTCCGGTTCTTAGGGACAGACGGCCCATGGATGCATTGTCCCTCATTCGTCTTCACATCGAGCTCGAACTACACGTGCGTCTCTTTCTGGGTGGAAGACTGGATTATCGATTTACAGTATTTATGTGGCGAATGCCAATAATGACATGATAATTTCAAACGCCAATTTATACACATGACACTATATAGAACACATGAAAATTATTTCTTTTCGTTCAATATCAGCTCCAAATCCTGATCCATGTCGATCGTAAGGTTTAAGTTGGAATATCTGCTAGGGAAAAACGGACTTTTAGCATATATTAATATCACGTATATATAACACGTGCTTTTCGTTTGGGTGCATTTTTATGAAAAGGCGTAAATATCTGTTAAATGTTATCTAGTTTCTGGGGTGTGAGCATCCATTACCAAGGAACTAGCTGGTTAGGAAAACGCAAAATCGCACCCTCCATCTGCCTCTACACTAATTATTTACGTATTAATGATCTTTGGTTTCAGCATAGGTGACACATCGCCTTTACTAACCTCACATCTAGCACTGTTTGTTTGTTTGTTTGTTTTTTTTTTTTTGCAAAATCGGTAAGCATTAATATTTCAGTTCCAATTTAACACCCCTTCGATTCTGATCGGCATTTGGAAACGTGTTTGACATTTCATTTGGCAACTGTTACCCGCTATTTTAAGGGGAACAAAGAGTTGGAACGCATAACAAGACACGATCTATACCATGCATCTGACAGTGGGATGAATGAAAAGGATCGTACCTTCACGCTCTCCATGCACCCTGCTGACCCGGCTACTTGAACTGTCACCGTCACCATCGCCGTCCCCATTATGCATTAGAAGTAAAAACTCCGCAGGGTACTCTTGCGCAGCTACAGCTGCTTCCTCCATTGCACACAACAAACTACCACTCACCTCCGTTGTACTTAACACAATAACACGCGTATCATGCATTCACATAACCACACGCCTGCTCTTCCCATAAAAAAATACACATTTCCAAGCCGTGTTTCTGACCTTTCGGGTAAAAGCATTAGCAGTGCTATCTGGTAGCAGATATATTTACTATTTGTCACGTCTCACTCGCATAATGGCGCATACGGAGAAAAGTTGAACTACAACAGACCATACTCGACAACTCCCCACCTCCTTCCAAAGCAATCAAGAAAAGTCGATAGTTCCTTAAGCCGGCAAATTGTCGGTGTGTATGAAACCCAAAAGCAGTCACTGTCACTGAACACTGGCCTGAAAAACAAAGCTTTACATCAACAGAAAACTAAAGATAATTTTTAATATAATCTTTACATCTTTTCAGGAACCAGGAAAGCTCAATTTGTGTAGCAATGAGCTATGGGCTTGACAGTTCAAGAATCGAAGTTTGATTTGTGGTTGGTGCAAGAAATTTTTCTCTTTTCTACAAAATCCTGACTCTGTGGCCCACCCACCCTCATATCTAATGCGTGCTTGGGCCTCTTACCCTTGGACAAACTGGCTGGGGCATGAAGCTGACTGCTCATTTCATCTAGTGTTGAGTTCAAATCTACATTCATTGGTACCCCTGCAGCAGTCGGCCTTTTCAGGACTTGAGGTTTCCATTGCCCTGTCCATGTGCCTTAAAGGAGTTCTTTTGTACTACCTCTTCTGTTCTCCTCTCCTGAAATTATTTTTTTTTCAGGACCTACCCCTTCCCATTCAATCCTTTGTGACCATACCTGTTCTTCCTCATGCCTGACTCTGGCCACTCCTGTCCTCTCTAACCTGTTTCCTTCATCTCTCCTTCCCTGACTTCACTACATACTTTTGTTATGCAGATGGAAACAGTATGTTCCTCAAAAACAATTTTACCCACCTACTAGACAACACTGTTTTAACCAAGAAGGCCATAATATATTTGGACTCCTGACACACTGTAAAGGTTTATTAGCTAATCTAATACTATGATTCTGCATTAAATTCTGGAGTCAAGATGAACACATACCATTTTTCTCTGCATTTACTTTTCAACCACCCCTCAAACTCATGTCTGGTAGTTTATGTGCTTTAGCCTATGCAACTTTCTTAAGAAACAGAATTATGAGAACAAAATTCTGTCTGTATGACTCTCTCCATTCAACTTTATAACTTACATATTTTCACGAAATCTGATATGAAGGTTATTCCAACAGATGACACCCAACACGACTACTTCTTAATTTCTTACTATGGGTAGCAACAACACAGCAGACACACAAACTTATGAGATTGAAGCAACAATTTCAAAACTTAAAATTCAATTTTGATATAATGTATGGCAACAGATCTATGAAAAATATGAAACTAATATTCAAGCAATTTTTTTGTAGCATGTAAAACAACAAGGATGTATTAAATGTATATTTACATTCTTGGTTTGATTGAGATCCATATTAGATGGGTCCCTAGTCACCAGGGCATGGCAAATCCTTGGGATGCGGAGGGAGGAGACGACCTCCAGATATGGAGGGTAACTGTGCATATGGGGCAGGAGTTGAGTTGACAGTTGACATGAGTTTTACATGGATGGCTGTGACAAGAGGACCTAAGCGCATGAAGCTGAAGAAGCTCCACTGTTAGAGGCCATTTCCAGGGAACAGCTGGTGAAGACAGCAGACTAGAAAAAGGGTTTAGCAGGTGCTGTGGTGATTTGTAAAGTGTGGAGATTAGCAATAATGCTATAATTACTTGTAGTGTCAAGTAGTATGTGTATAAGAGGTCAATAAATCCATTCACCATCTATGGCCACCCCTAATATGTGACAATATGTCCTGCTTTTATGGAAACTGAACGTCCATGTCAAAATCCAACCACACTGGACCTTATCCAGTTCACATCTTAAAAATCAATTTCTGTAGGATTCCCTTCTAAAAGAGAAGAGACAAGCCAAACGTACAAAGATGTTGGTTAGTTATATGATGAAAATATTTATACATGATTCTCACATAAAACTCTCCATTATTAACATTTGATTTCTAAAGTTTCTTTCCATCAGGCATACCCCAGTTTGTTTTTCCCCATATTTTTACAAGTTCAGTAAATATAATCACATCTGATCCATAATACAACATCTAATCCGTTGCAATCACAAGTTTTTGACCAAGTAAAGTTGATGAATGATCATGTATATGTAATTGGTTTATGCTGTCTTACAGTGTATACACTTTTTCACCTTATTCTTCACTTCCACACTACATGTTTCAGCACTAATGTGCCATCCTCAGGTGTCTTTATGCACGTTAAACTACTGTACTGCATGCCATGATGTCTTCATTCTAAAATGACTAAAATCTGTATTCGTCATATATGTTGATGAATTGTAATTAATAAAACTTTTCAGGATTCATCCTATGCCGCACTCAAACACGCGAATTACGCCAATCCTCATTTATGTGAGCATTCTTCCTACATACATTTGTGTATCATGTTCTGTGTTGTGTTTTGCTCCTGTTACTGCATGCGTTGTACTGCTGAAAAGTTTTATTATTTAGAATTCATCGACATATATGACGAATACAGATTTTAGTCATTTTAGAATGAAGACATCATGGCATGCAGTACAATAGTTTAACGTGCATAAAGACACCTGAGGATGGCACATTAGTGCTGAAACATGTAGTGTGGAAGTGAAGAATAAGGTGAAAAAGTGTATACACTGTAAGATGGTTAGCATAAACCATGGACATGAATCAGTGTAACAGGATGCTAAAATATAACATGTATATGTGACCCCTGCTCAGCGCACTTTCACTTACATATAAATGTACATCCAGACTTATGACTGGGTTAAAACCTGGAGGAATAAAGAATAGAAAAATAGAGGTTTAACTGAACAAAACAGTTTCATTGTTTATCTTTACAGTATCAAATACTGTGCAATACAGTATACTCCCCATTATCTGGTATATATAGGGAATGATATATTTACAAATCTGCCATTTGCATGAAAGAAACTCTCACATGAACCTAATAAGAAGTCGAAAAAACATATTCTTACTTTACTTCTTGCATGGGAGTCTTTCCAGGTGAGAATGGATTAATGAGTGAAAGATTTTGGATACATCCTGTAACATGATCTTATATTCAGCTAGGTTCTATTGTAATGGCATCTGCATGAGGGAGTACAATACAGAGTGTTACTAGTGGTGGCCAGAACTACAGCATGGCAGGTGAACATACTCATATGCATATCATAATTTGTTTTTGAATATCTTTATACAAACACTACATTTTTCTGAATGTTTGCTAGGTGCATGAGAGTTCCACATGCTTGAATACCAGATAACCAAGATTTTAATCTACAATGAAGAGTAACAAAATTGGAAATAATTTAAAACAATCAATTCCTGCAAGTCACTGGAAGACTACCTAATACAATAAAAGACCTTACAGACCAGTAGACTGCTAATCCACAGTTCAGTCGTGAATTACCAAGAAACTCCACTGACTAAGAGAGTAGATGAATAACCTTTAACTACTTGTCTAACCCTATGTGGTCTCTAAATTGTATAAACATGTCCATCTGGTAATACTGTGGAGTATGGCACATGAAACATGGGAAATAATTCTTTTCTACTGCATACATATTTAGCAAGATGCTTCTTCTTTCTGAATATTCCCAACACCCATTCACACCACATCACAGCTTTCTTTTGGTGAAGGTTCTTCTTTCTGAATATTCCCAACACCCATTCACACCACATCACAGCTTTCTTTTGGTGAAGGTTCTTCTTTCTGAATATTCCCAACACCCATTCACACCACATCACAGCTTTCGTTTGGTGAAGGAATCTTCTTCTTCTTTCTGAACATTCCCAACACCCATTCACACCACATTACAGCTTTCTTTTGGTGAAGGAATCTTGCTTCTTCTTTCTGAATATTCCCAACACCCATTCACACCACATCACAGCTTTCTTTTGGTGAAGGAATCTCTGGTGTCTCATTATTTTGCTGCAGTAAGGTGTAAGGACGGTTCAGTCATTGGGCAGCAATCTTTCAGGTCACTGGGTACGTCATGTCCAATTTTTTCCCTTTAAATAGTCCTTAGAATTTAAGTGAGGGTGATGTCTTCATGCCCCTGACTGTCACAGTCATAAACATCCCCCTGTTCATTTGCCCAATAACTGATTTTACTTGAACACCTCTTGGTTGGGTGAAATGGGGGAGTTCTTTTGCCATGACATCTTCCTAATTCTCCTTCTCCTGCTTTATCTGAGTCTTCCTCAGTCATTTAACTTGCTGTCAAATATTAGTTCAATGTCATCTTCGAGCAACCACCACATTTTGGTACTAATACTGAGGATTCGATGAAGCGTTTTTCCTATATTGTAGTAATATGTGACAGTTGAGCTAAATTTTGTCTTGGATTGCAACATACCAAATCTGGCTGAGATGTATTACGGCTACCTGCCTACTTTGAAAACATTCAGCCCAGCATCTAAGCAATAAAATCTTTCTAATTGTAAAACTCACAGCAGAAATGAGGCCGTTAGTAAATGTGTTGCCATGGGAGCTGACCTTGAATGCTTCTTGGTCAGAGAAGATTGAGTTTTAAACAATATAGCAAGCAGATGTCATAATTTACAATCTAAGTTTCAAAAAACACTACGTACAGTTGTTTTCAAAAGTTTCTGTCACTTTTCTTAGCTAAGTCTAGAATTATTTATATTATTCTGAATAATAATAAAATGAAACATGAAAAAATCACGAGTATAAAGAATCATAAACTAATCATCATATATAAAGAAAGTTTATTTAAAAAATTTTATAACATTTAAATTGAGTCATTAATAATTCAATTTATATTTGGAGTATCTAGCTTAAAATTGTAATAAATACAGTTCAAGTTCTGTAACTTTGCTCTAGGGGCATTTAAAAGCAGTTTAAACTCTTGGCCATTAGTTTATAAGCCAGCATTTAAATATTGCACTTAAAAGTTGTGGAAAGTACCTACAACTGAAACAGAGTGGATCTATGCAGAATATTAGAATCACTGACAGCGGTTAATAAATCGTAAATATAATTTATGTTGAATGAACTCAAATAGGTATAATGTTTCAGCCCAGTTAATAATGGAATTATGCTATAAAAAGGACTACATGTGTGGTACAACCAGGTGACTCAACAGTTTCCTGGTAGTTCTAACATGTTCATTCCACTGTAAATTTCTTTATTGCCTAGCATGTAACTGATATAACATGTATAGGAAATTTAAGGAACATTTATTATAAGCACTCTGGTCTGTCTGCTAGGACTCCATGGTATGGCAACAATCAAAATGATGGCTGGCTGAGGACTTAATGAAAACCATGAACCACATTTGCAAAATTCTGACTTTGTTAAATGTGAGAGATGGCATAATAATGCAGAAAAAATATGCAATGAGTTCTCTTAGACCATTAGGTCCCTTCATAATATCTACCAGACATTACTTGTCACATCAATGTTCTTGTTTGAAAGAGACTGGATATATATTTTTTATTTGAACAAAAGCACATGTCTGACCATTCTATATTGAGAGCAACAGACAGAGGAATAAGATGTGAAAGACTGTTCAGGAAAACAGTATTCTGAGGATAACATTCAAAACATGGTTCTATTATAAGCAAATAAGATGTGAACAGTAACGACAAAACAACGTAAAGATGGACTACAAATGTACACCAGGGACATATGAGTTAGGCATTAATTTGTACTCATGTAAATTCTATTTCTTGAAACAATTTATAATATTATCCCAATCCTGACATGAAAATACAAAATAAGTGTTAAGAACAGAAGAAACTGGAAAAAATGTTAAGACTTAAAGTAGTGACATCATCAAAGACAGGTGAAGTTTCCTTTCACCAGGGTACCAAATTCTGACCCATAATAAAGTGTGCTATAGTCCAGTGAATTTCACTGCTACAATCTGACACTTGCATGTAAAAATCTACAATCAGTATTCTACAAATCTATGATAGACAGCAATAAATGCCATCCTCTACCCATTTTAGTGAGGCTAACAACATAAAGAAGTAACATAGTATGTTTGTGAATCTATGACATTTTACTTAATAACAAAGAAGTACAGGAATATTTCCTTATAGGAACAATTTTAACCCCCTCACTGGTGAGTGAAAATAAATATGCTAGTTGTGCATTACAATCTCCTCACCAGTTTGACATTAAGTGAATATCCCAGAAAAACAGGGATATGTTTAATTTTTAAAACTCAACTTTTGTATGTGTCTCACTATGGCATGTCTAGAAAGAAATTAATATTAAAGGAGTCTAGATATTTTGTGGAGAACTTCCAACTGTAAAAGAAAGTGTGATTTTTAACATACATCTTACATGAAACCAAGAATAGCTTGTAATCTGACTCTGAGTTTAATAACATCATTCTTGTTCTCTTCCTCCAGTTTCTTTACCATCAATTCATGCAGCTGTTGCTTCAGGTCTGTCTCCACTAAAGGCAAAGACCGCTGATCTCTCTCCAGTTTCTGCCATTGCTTATTGAAATAATGGTGAGAGTTGCTAAGGCAGGTTTTGCTGTAAGATAAGAGAGAAATAAATGACAATCTTAAGAAATCAAATGGCTCCATGTCTGGTGAATGATATTATTATTCCTTTTAATTCATAAAATTCTGTCAGTATCTCAGTCATTCTCTGCTTCACTTAATTAGTACATATGTAATTGTTCAGTATTATGCATATGCATATGCATATTATGCATATAGCGAATGCACAAGGAGATCATACCTATCAATATGTTTCATCTCCTAAATTGTATATTGGATTAAAGCAGTTTAAAGGAGATGAGAAGTTTCTATTTAATATTTGTTATGCCACGACAATTCTGAATATACATGAATTTCATTTCAAACTTTAATACCTGTACATTTCTAAAATGTCTCATAGCACAGAGGCATGACATAAAGCATATGATACATATAAACACATCATTAAGATTTAAAACATGACTTAAATGGTGG
The DNA here is from genome assembly GCF_002891405.2 of Cryptotermes secundus. NCBI lineage: Eukaryota > Metazoa > Arthropoda > Insecta > Blattodea > Kalotermitidae > Cryptotermes > Cryptotermes secundus. The sequence goes on along the minus strand of NW_019728599.1, from coordinate 89,409 downwards.
ATATTTAACAAAGCAAATAATTATGCCCATCTAAGGTGCCTCCATAGTCTAGGGATAACGTTCCCACCTCATGACTCAAGGTACGCGGGTTCAAAAACCCAGCGGAGGTCGTGGAATTTTTAAGGGCGGAAAAATTCAGGGAACAAGTCCTCCAGGAGGGACTTTAAGCCGTGGGTCCCGTGTCGTAGATTTACGGCACATAAAAGAACCTCATGTCTCTAGGAGACCTCTGAGCAAAATCAGGCCATGTTTCCCGCCCAACTAGTTCCCAATTCCTCCGGTAGATGGGGGAAGTATCAGGTACCACTGCCAGAGGAGGGGGGACCTCGCTGACAGAAAGGGACTAACTATTAGATACCACTGCCAGTAAGAGGTTGGAACCTTGATGGCAGAAAGGGGCTGATAGTAAGCACCAGTACTGGTAGGGTATGGAGACAGTAGAAATTAAAGGGGGACGCACAATGGACCAGTAACCGGTCTAAGTGCATGGGGAAACCCACCCCCTCAATACGGAATACAGAATGCCCATCTATGTTATAATATGTAGTTTCCTTTCCACACATTATTTGTATCTGGAATAAGTAAATCAAAGAAGAGAGCAAAATTCTAAAGAATGCATTTGGTAACTGCATTCCAGCAGACACATATCCACTCCTGTTACAGCTCTCACATTAGGCAGTGTGTTAGAGGCAAAGCCACAACTGACAGAAAATCTTCTTTCACTGGACAATTGGCAGTGAGGTATCCCAGTCACTGATAGATGAAGCACAACCTCTAACAGTGGTCCTGGACGGACTAGCAACTGACCTCTCAGTTTCCTTGAGGAAAGCCTTTTTCTTCCTCACTCACTTCTTCTGTTGGAAGTTCTTCTTGATGGTATGGCTATTTGCCTTTCACTTTCAGTCGAACTTCTAATGGAATCTCACCAAAGTCTCTAACAGATTTTGCTGCTTCTTTACAGCAGCAGAGGAGCAAACAACCCACTGATGTAAGGAAGGGGGAGAGGTGTTCTTCTCATGGACTACTGATGGTGAAATACCTCCAGCTACAATCTGTTATGCATGCCAGGAACAGGAGAGTTCCCATTACTGACCCCTGATTTGCTTAGTGGGGGGTGGAGTCCAACTGGGTCCACTCGGCACAGCAGCCATTGATTGGCCTATTGTAGTCTGCCCCAGGTGATTATGAGGATGGCGAATTTTATGGAATGAAGGCAGAGGAAATCAAAGTACTCGGAGAAAACCTGCCCCAGCTCCACTTTGTCCACCACAAATCCCACTTGACCAGACCCGAGATAACCCGGGCCGCCGCAGTGGGAAGCCAGCGACTAACCACTTGAGCTATGGCGCAGCCGCTGAACCCTGATAGACCCATAACAGAACTCCAGTCAGCCTCAGTTTCCTTGAGAAGAGCCTCCCTTTACCTGGCCCCCTTCTCCTCCTTCTTCTTCTTGATCATCAGGCTACTCACCTGCATCAAGAGGTCTCTTTTAATCTCACCCTGAATGGACCCCTACCAAAACCCCTGAGCATTTGGCTGTTTCTTTACAGCAGCAGAGGCTGGGAGGAGGTCTTCTTCTGTTGGAACACTGACAGCAGGACAATGCCAGCCACCCTCTTTCATTTGCTGATACGGACAACTTAGTCCCCACCACTGGTCCCAGCTGGACCCACAACCAAGCTCCAGCAAAACCTTCAGTTTCCTTAAGGACAGTCTTCTTCTTCCTGGCCTACTTCTTCTGCTAGCCAGTTCAGTTCTTCTCCCTGTTGCTCAAAAGACCTCTATCAACCTCACCCTCAATGGACCCCTTGCCAGAGGCCACTGAGAAATTTTTGCTGCTTCCTCTTAGCAGTAGATACCAAGTAGCTGAGCCCTATAATGCAGGGACAGGAAGTCCAGGGCTCTCGTCTGACCCCAATACAGCCAGACATTTACTTTAGTTCATATAAATACATCTTTTTTCCATAACTTTGTAAATTACTGACCTTAGGCATATTTGACAAGATTTCATTTTAACAATTTCCCTGTGAAATTTCAACAGTCTATACACTAGTATTTAACATTTTTTCTGTGTATTTTTTCAGAAGTTGCATATTAATCTTTCCCAGCAGAAACCTACCATTCTGCCATTTCATCCAAGCAGTTGTGCTGCAGTTGGAATGAACGTCTAATGTAGTTTTCCAATTTCTGCCAACGTGCTTCCTGCTCATTGAGATGCTCAATGTTGCTCTTGATTTTCTCCATTTCTGACTCGCATTTCTGAATGTAATCAGCGACAAGCAGCTTTCTGAAAATAAAATGCATGCTTGCATATTTAACCCTGTCAATATCTGTGTCAAAAAAGAAGGATGAAAGAGAAGTGGAAGGTAGACAGAAGTAAGGGACAATTTTATGTTCCAATTTGCAATTATTGAAATAAAAAGTTCTACGCATAACAACTCTGATGATGTAAGATCAGGGCTTGAGGTGGGGCGGGATGCGGCGGGATGGCATTCCGGTTCTTTTCTAAATGGCTTAAAAGCATCCCGTTACTTCTTTGGCAGTAAATGCAATGTACAATATGTCTATGAATTAAAAGGGGAAAACCATCCCGGTTCTATTTTCATTCCACCTCAAGCACTGTGTAAGATTGAAATTTTTCCTTCATCACATAGTTTTACATTACTTAGTTAATGAAATTTAATGAAAGTTTTAGCTTTACAATACCTCTCTGCAAGAAGTGGCTGTAATGAAAGCATAATGCGAACCATAGGATAATTATCTTGATGCTGGATCATCATTCAGTTTTTCTAATGTTTTATTCAATTGATCTTTCACTATATTGAGTTTAATTTCTGCATATATATTTGTGGAGTTTCATAAATGTCCATGGGAAGTTAGCCACACTGTAGACACAGTGCTCTTCAGTCTCTCCTTGGTTAAGCAACTTACTGAACATATTTTGCAGATTTCTAACTTTTCTTCTTCACTTCCACTTTATGTACCATAATGTAAGTGCAAATCACTTCATATAAATTTGAAAGCTGTTCTTCAAACAACATACCAAGTCCATAGAGATAAATTCTATAAAATCATGTCCACATACTCTTGGAACCAAGATGCTGTCATTACACATTCCAAAAATCATTGAACCAATACATCCTGAATTAAAACAGCTTTAGAGTTTAAACAGACAAAATAATCCAGTTATTCACTGTAAATGTACATATTCAGTTATTCAGTATAGAGGGGGTGGGTTTCCCCATGCATCGCGACTAATAGTCTATTGTACGTCCCCCTTTTAATTTCTACTGTCGCCATACCCTACCGATAATGGTGCCCGCTATCTCCACTTTCTGCCAGTGAGGTCGGCCCTCTACTGGTAGTGGTACCCGATAACTCTCCCCTTTCTGCCAGCGAGGTCGGCCCTCTACTGGCAGTGGTACCCGATAACTCTCCCCTTTCTGCCAGCGAGGTCGGCCCTCTACTGGCATTGCTACCTGATAAGTTCCCCATCTACCGGAGGCATTGGAAACTACTTGGGCGGGAAATATTTTGCCTAATTTTGCTCAGAGGTCTCCTAGACACACGAGGATCTTTTACGTGCCGTAAATCTAAAACATGGGACCCATGGCTTAAAGTACCCCCCAGAGGACTTGTTCCCTGAATTTTTCCACCCTTAAAAATTCCACGACCTCCGCCGGGTTTGAACCCGCGTACCTTGAGTCCTGAGGTGGGAACATTACCCCTAAAATACGGAGGCCGCTAAATGTACATATACTATAATGGCAACCCATTAACACATATGATTGCTTGAATTCACTATGTTCCACAAGATCACGAGGCATGTTTGAACGAATTCTGCCTGTATATATCTCCTGTTTAACAAGATAATATCAACGTTGGCAGACTTGCAAAGTGGCCAGCAGCAATTATTTTGAGGGATGATGTGGATCTGTGTAAGTGTATGTGAATACCTTGTAATATGATGCGATAAAACCACATTCCACAAC
>NW_019728599.1:82628-85398 GCF_002891405.2 Cryptotermes secundus | reverse complement strand
CACACTCCACAAAAATTATATCTCTGCCACACATATATATATATATATATATATATATATATATATGTGTGTGTGTATATATATATATATATATATCAATAACATTCATGGGCCTTACTGAATGTATCAGAGAAAGAAAGAGAAAACTTAATGTCAATGGCTTCTCTGAAGAGTCAGTGAACGCAAGCTCAACATATGTTTTGTCAACTAAACAGGTCATATATTTTTATTTTATTATGACATCTGAACATTATTTTGGAGTCTTACCTCATCTCACTACCTTTCAAATAGGTCTGCTTTACACTGCCTTCAATCATATCAGCTGAATTTTGTATGAAATCTGTCATAAAGTGTTCTCTGTGTATTGTTTCTGGGTTCATTACCTGCAATGAAATTCATCCCATTATAAATCTTGCACACATACACACACATATTATACTTACACAGTCCATCTCAACATTCCCATCTGAATGAGAATCAATCCAAAACCTTCCCTTAGTTGAAATGAAAAACATACTACTCCTTGTTCATGTGCACTGTTGAAAAAAATTCTCTATTACCCCAGTGCCAATTTCACTTTCTTGTGGTGTATATTCTTAACAAATAAGGCACTGGTGACTCAGTCATCTGTACTGGAAGAAACACCACTGGAAATTCTCGAAGACTGAATTAGCATTACATACCATTTTATTTGGTGTGGAGGTACTTCCAATATATAATTTTAAATATTAGTATCAGTTTAATTTTTAGGTGTTATTTACCCCCTCCACCCACAAAAAAGCTGCCAATGTGGCATCCATCGATGGTGTAGTAACAGTGCCCATACTGTTGGATTGATCTTTTCAAGAATTCAATGCTGATTAGTTTTACTAAAAGCTGTTGGCTAATTCTGCTTTTCAGTCACAATGATGCATAACAAGTCTGTTTGACACAGGTCATAAATTAACTTTTCAATGTACATAATGAATTATTAATCAAAGATTGTTCATTGCTATCCTGCTGAAGTATGAATTTTACTCATTTTATCTGACACATTTGTTTTTCTAAAATGTCATTTGCAAAAGAAGCTGCAAACTAAATAAACTGCAAAGGATGCCACTGGAAATTTTGTATACTACATTATGGAACACACTATTTTCAGTCTTGATAAGTTTTAATTTGATACGTTCAATTTATTCAAAGTTGTAAGAATTAAGTAAATTTGAGTTCAACTTCAGGCCAGTTAATCAATAACTACCAAAATATTCAGTTTCCAACTTGAAAATCCCACCATTACCTTAATATCTTCATCTAACCCATACCTCTGGCCCTTCAGTGCTACAACTTTTGAAAACCATACCTACCTTGAGAACCATAAGTTATATTGTATTGCCCTGATTTATGTGACTACAGTTGGGGTATGGACATATTCTGTTCTCTGAGACTATCACTGCTTATAAAAACAATAAACAGAGATAGATCTAAAAGTGCTCCAACTACATGTTGCATTAAGCTTAGAATTACACATCTTAAAGGCATGAAATTAACAGGAAAAGATTAACCAGTATGTATTCTATCATCATCATCCAGCTTAACTTTGTGGTAACTACAGAAGTATCAATTTCAAGTCAGCTTGGAATTCAACCATGCTTCCCAGATCAATAAGCGTAAAAAAGGATAAATATATCCTTATTACTAATCAAATGTAACTTTCAGTGAGTCTTGAAATTAATGCATACTTATTGCCCAAACGGGTCCAGTGCTGTGTATCAGTCTGGACACAAAATTCTGAAAATACAATTGTTTAAGAAATAATTCTTAGGAGTAATTCAAAATGCAGTACCAAAAAATTAAAACAATATACGCACCGTCCATGGTGTGGTATCTGTAAACACAAAGTTGGCACTGTTTTCTGTCACTTGAATGACACCACCAGCTGCTAATGCTAATCCTACATCTGAAACAAGATAAATTATCGGGAGGAAGGTAAGAAACTGTCATGACCAATATTTAGTACCTCTAACCTCCAATTTATGTGTTTGTCAACCTTTTTTTGGTTAATGAATATAAAAAAGCACTGCAATATTCCATGGAACCCAAATATTCCTTCCCTTCTATTTTACCCAAGTGTATAAACTACCTGTAATTCTCTTACAACAGAACTCGAACATTTCAACATCATTATTACCAAACCCACCAGTGGACACATTCCTGCAACAGCTAAAAATTCATTTCAAGTCCTTATGACAAACTGTATCATCTTCCTTCCTCCCCCCCCCCTTCTTTTGCCATCCAAGTGGTCACTCTCCCACCAGAATTCTGTATACATCTTCCCATAGTGAGGCTACTGCTTCAGTGGATTCACACTGATCAAGAACTGAAGAGATATATAACTGTATTTAGATCTTGAGGCTAAAACAAAGGATGACAGTAATGGCAAACATGTTTTGAGGAAAAGTGCTGGGCTATCTGCAGAAATGTTGCTATTTTTGTCTTCAACATGTCTTATATACAGAGGATATATTTTGTTTATTACTCTGAAAACTTCCTGGCTACACACTAAAGGAATTCCTTTGTGAAAATATATGGTAAGGGTATGTTTAATCAGTCAACAATATACAGAAAGCGTCTTTCGATTTCAGTGCTCAAAGCTTTAAAGATCATGCAGATAAGCAAGCAGAACAGAGACTTGGGGATGTCTGAGAATGAAGTAACAAAGGGACTTCAGAAACATGAAGTAATGGGAGAATGAAGAAAATACATAATAAAAGAGTTTTGCAATTTGTGGTAG
>NW_019728599.1:62134-82598 GCF_002891405.2 Cryptotermes secundus | reverse complement strand
TTGATGTAATCTACTGTAATTTGGTGAGTAGGCCTACCTTTAATATACAGTATTAGTGCGGTGTGTATTGTCAGTGAAAAGCGCTGTAATATGTCTTTGATATTACACATTTGGGCAATTCCACGTTAATGTTACGTTAGTCTGTACTTAACTACGTATTTCACTAAAAATGCAACATTTTAACTCGGTTTTTGGTAGATTTATACGTGACTAACGNATGTTTTGAGGAAAAGTGCTGGGCTATCTGCAGAAATGTTGCTATTTTTGTCTTCAACATGTCTTATATACAGAGGATATATTTTTTTTATTACTCTGAAAACTTCCTGGCTACACACTAAAGGAATTCCTTTGTGAAAATATATGGTAAGGGTATGTTTAATCAGTCAACAATATACAGAAAGCGTCTTTCGATTTCAGTGCTCAAAGCTTTAAAGATCATGCAGATAAGCAAGCAGAACAGAGACTTGGGGATGTCTGAGAATGAAGTAACAAAGGGACTTCAGAAACATGAAGTAATGGGAGAATGAAGAAAATACATAATAAAAGAGTTTTGCAATTTGTGGTAGTGAACAACTTATATTATTATGATAATCTCTAAGAAGGATGAGATGGCCATGTAGCAGAAATTTGTACAGAACTTTTGTTGGAAAACCATTTGTGAAAAACATCAGTTGACAGTCACAGACATAGGTGGAATTATAGCATTACACTGAACGTTAGAGAAATATGTTACACAGACATCAACTGTATTAAAGCAGTTCAGAATGAGATTTAATGTTTGTGATTTGTGATCAAGATGATAGTCATTTGGAATTCCTTGATATACTGAATGACTACCATCCATTCAAAGAATACCCTGTACTAAGAAGCAGGTAGCTGGTCCATTCTTATGTTTACCTACCATTGGCTTCAGTCAATCCTCTCATTGCCATGGTCCTGCCATCAAAAGTCAGATCCATGCTGGTATTTTGTTTCCTCTTTTTTCTTTCTTTGGCTACAATGGTACATTCCATTTTTTTCTTATTAGAATATCTACTTTTCTTATTATGCGTAAGTACTCCTCTAGTACTCTGCACACACTTTTTATCTGAATCTTCAGCTGCAGATTCAAGACTGAATAGCATACTTTTCTGTGGTGAATGGCTAGCGCCTTGCCGTGAGAGTTCTCTGGAAGTACTATCTGCTCTGAGAGATTGCACCATTTTCTTAGACTGTGACAGACCAGAGTCTGAATTATTACTGGCTTCAGCTTCTGTGGGAAGTGAAGCAATGCAAACACGACTGAGGGGAACAATGTCTCTTGCACATGGACTGACAGGTTTCCAAACTCTCTTAGGATATGATAAACCTATGGCTGAGCTCATAAGTTGCTCACTTTTCTTGGAAAGTGACAAATTAATTTGACCTGGAAGTTTATGACCTCTCTCAGAATCTGGAGAATTAACATACTGCTCATTTTCCTCAGAAGAAGGAGATTCAGTAATTTGACCTTGAGATTTCTGACTTCTCCCAGAATATGGTGATCCAGTGTTTGAGCTATTAGGAGGTTTATCTTTCTTGGAAACTGATAAATCCTTAGTTTTGCTGAGATGTTTCTCGCCTCTCTCATAATATGATGAACCAGTCTGAGGGCGAAGAGACTGCCTATCTCCCACTGAAAGCGATAAACTACTGACTGCACCAGATGGTGAAAGTGAGGAACTATAGTTCAAGCTATTCGCATGTTGCAGAGCTAATGAAGGAAGACTTGAAATACAAGATTGTTCTGGTTCAATAACAGAACACAGACCATTTAACATCCCACCTTCTTCTTCTTCATGTTCTTTTACACCACAGTTTCCAGTGCCTTCAAGTAGGAGTGAGGCATTAGTGACAAGTTTGTCTGTTTTATTCCCATGTACTGCCTTCCTGCCTCTTTTCTGATCTTCTAACATATGTTTCATCACATCCATACTGTTACAATCCAGATTATCATACATATTTGTCTCTTCCTCTGAACTCTCTGAAAATTCTTTTAAAAAGTCCCAAAAATCATCTTCAGAAGCTAGAAGAGAACGATCAGAGCAGTAGCCTGTGTTGTTCTGAGGAGACCTCTGACAGATGTCCTTTGCAGCTTGCAATGGAACTGCAACATTGTTATTCTCCTCTGCAGTAAAATTTGTGTGTACATTAGATGAAGAATGGAAACTAGATGCAACATTTTGATTACATCTTGTTCCATTACAATCACTGTGCATTTCCATAACTTTATCTGATGAGTGGGCAGAAGTTCTTTCCATGTACATGTTCTTAGTATCATCTGTCTCTCTTCTGTGCACTCCAAGTAATGGTTTGTAGACATATTTCATAGATTCTTTACTGGTCACACCTGTTTGTATTTTCCTGTTACCTGTGTCATCAGCAACCTCATCCTTCTCTTCAGAACTACAGCCTTGATCTTGATAAACGAGTTTCTTTCCACATGTTAAGGAAGACAAGCCTTCAGAAGCTGGAATTTTAGAATTGCTAGCAGCCATGCCACTGGATGCTGAACCTAAATTGAAGACATCCTGAAGAAGTATTTCTTCCGTTTTGTCAGTCACCTGCCTTTTTGGCGGTGGCACATCAATAACTGTGCTTTTACCAGTAATTCTCACATTCCTCTTTTTTACTCCATAATCACTTAATAGTTCATTATCTTTTATAGCAACAATTTTATTTCCAGCAGCATGTTCTGCTTCTGTATTTGAGGAGGACAAATGCCTAGTGTCAAATGTACCTGTAGCCTGAAGACATGGAAGAATGTTAATTTCTACAGGAACTGTTTCTTCCATTCCTTCATTTTCCTTACTACGAAACAAGTCAAAATGTGAGTGCCGATTTTCTACTGCATGCGTTGCAAATGTTCTAACACTGTGATTGAAACAAGATTTCTTCCTAGGCGAAATATGATTCTCAGCAGCTGGTTTACAGAATTTATTCTTTCTAGTTTTAGGTCTGATAATGCTCTTCTCAGCTGTAGGAAATGACGACTGGCTCTTGCATTGTTTGGGACACAAGACCAATCCCTTTTTCTGTCTATTTGAGCAAATCATTCTGTTCTTATTTTCATTACTTATTTTTGGATCTTTAACAGTTTTGGATACTTTCTGTTTTCTGCGTTCTAACTGGCTAAAAACACTATCATTTTCTTTCTCAACATCAGACACTATTAGTTGTTTCCTTTTCTTTTTATTTGGGAACATTTTTCTTCCCTTTTTCTCATAAGTTATTTTAGGCTTCTGAACAATTTTTGATGCCTTTTGTTTTGTAGGTTCCATCCAGCTAACAACACTGTCACTGTCTGTCTCAAAGTCAGAGTACACTGAACTGTACACCGGACGTTCCACTATTTCTCTGCATTTCTTTTCACCTTTATGCTTCATTACTTCCTCCAAATACCTGTTACGCCACCTACCACTGAAATTCTTCATTGAATCCTGAGTTGATTTTGATACATGCAACTCTGCTCTCTGTGACAGTCCTCCAAAACTTGAAACAGTAACACAAAATTGATCCCTTTCACTGCATGCTGAAAAAGGTTCTTCCTTCTTTCTTTCTCCCTTTCCATCTTGAAGTTTCTTAGTCACTGTTCCATTTACATTACTTTTTCTGCCTAACATTAATCTTCTCTTTGCCCCTCTGGAAGGGCATGGAATGCGAGGAGTGGATATGCCAGAGTGGTCATCACAATCTTTCGGTTCTATTAATTCATGACTCTCATCTACAGAATACAGTCTCCTTTTTCGAGATGGTGTTTTAATGCTATCATTGCTTGTTTCTTGGGTCTTGGATAGCTGAGTAAGTGCTTCTGGTGAAGGAACAATCTTGGTAATTGGTAGCCCTTGCATTTGTTTCAAATTATCTTTTTTTGGGCTTGAACACACATGTTCTAACTGATAAGATGATTTTACAGCCTTTCGTGCATGTACTTTCTGAGTACTACTTGAATTTAAGGCACCTTTGGCTTTTGAATTCTCACTCAATATCAATTCCTCATTTCTGGATTCAGATGTATTTTCGACTACATTTTGGAGCTTTACTGAGATTGTATGTGATATTAATGGTGACTTAGAATGTTTGTTTAATTCCTCATTCACTGTTAAATCTGGATTCTTTCCATTAGTATTTGAAGCTTCACCCAACAGTAACTTTTCATGCTTATCATCAGCCTTATTAATGTCCTTCTCTTTAAGATGCTGCTGTAGGATAACTGCTGGTGGATTTGTAATCATATCCACATCATGGGGCATCACATTCTTACAAGGTGGCTGCTCATCCTGTAAGCATTCATCACTTCTGACTCCCTCTGTGTCACTGTCCCATTCACTAATTAATTGCTGAAGCTTGGAGAGGTCAAGGCTGGAATGATTTGGCTTCCTGATAACAGAGTGCTCTTGAATACCCTTACTGGTATTCTTCTTTGAGTCCGTTTTTGAAACAGATCTTGATATCTTACCAGACATTTTGCTAGATATGGAATTACTGTTTATGGAACAATCATCTTTTGAAGAGGTAGTTATATATTTTTGTTTCTTTGGGCCACAAGAAATGTCAGAAGGGGATCCTAACTTCCTGCCATTAGAATCACTATGCTCTTGTGCACTGTGAGAAGACAGAATGTCATTTCCTAAAATATTAGGAACATCAGCACTTTTACCATTTATCATATGATCATGTTGCTCTTCTGGGTAATTGTCTGAAGAAGTATGAATTTTAGAATGGACCCTTCCTAATGTCTCTTCAACGTCATGAGATTTCCCATCATTAATCACTGCACTGAACCCTGAACTATCTTGATTACCAACCATCCTACCTTCGTTGACTATTCCAGGACACATAACCATCTGAGGTTTCTGCAGAACCTGTCTCAGTTTGTTGGTAGTTGCATTTGCAGTAACATCCATCTGGTGGCGTTGATGTAGCTCAGAACTCTTCCCTTCACCAACTGCCATATTATCCGTTTCTTTAAATCCGTCATTCAATGCCTCATTAGTAGAAGCCACCTGTTTATTGGATAGATTGTTTTTCAACATGAGATCTACAATACTTCCACCTGACATATGACATGAATTTTGTCTGTTAACCACAGAAGTGTTGATGAAAATCTGTTGTTTATTTTGAAGTACGTCCGACATTTCAGAATTGAAAGATCGAATCTTTTCTTCACCTTCATGGATAAGTTTTTTGGGACTCCAGCTTAATATTGTAGAAGGAATGCATTGTCCATGCAAATTATCTGCAGAATTTGATGCTTCACCTTCTTCTAGTGGTTTCTGACCTAGTTCTATGGGCCTGCATGCTGTTGGTTTCGCCAATGAATCAGAGATATCCACAGAAAAATTTGTCACTTCCACCTTTTGTTTGGTATTCAGTCTTTCAGATCTCCTGGTTGTCTGTTTTGAACTGGTCTTCTTCTTAGCTTCAGTAAAGTGTAATTTGTTTAGTACTTTCTTTTTCAGTGATTTACATTTTCTTTTTGAATTGTTAGCTGTTGGTTCTATTAGTGAATCTGAATCAATCATAGCACAGTTTCCCAACACCTTCTCTTGTTTTTTATGCAGTCCTGAAGACTTCTCCATTCCCTTTCTGGAATTTACCTTCTTTTTATGTTCAGAAATATTGGATTTATTTTGTACATTATTTTTCAATGCCTCAGATTCTTCCTGAGGTTGGTTATATGGTCCTAATTTGTTAACTGTTGGTTGTGGCACTGAATCAGAGTTAACACCATGATCCCTTAGTTCTTCCTGCTGCCTGTAATTTAATTGCATCTTTCCCTCAACTTTGTTTCTGGTGTTTGATATTTTCATATCTTCAAGAAAATCTGAATCATGTTGCACATTACTTTCCAGTAAATAAATTTGTTCCTGAGATTTCTTAGTGACCTTTCTTGCTCTTATAGCTATGGATTTCACTAACGGATCACGGTTATTCACAACACAGTTCCCCATCTCTTCCTGCTGTTTGTTACGCAGTCTCAAATGAACTTTAGTAATGTTTCCACAATTTGCTGTTGTGTTATTTTCAACACAATCTTCTGAGACTGGAACTTCCCCCTGTTCATTATTACACAGCTCTTTAGTTGCGCCTCCTGTCATCCTAGAGCTGGTGGCCCGTGTAACTTCACAATAACTGGACGGGTTGGGTGCATCAAGTTTTAATGTTGAAATTTCAGTCTCTTCAAGAGGTTTGTGCAATAAGTTTTTTGCTTTCTCAGTGGATGTATTTCCTGTAGCAGCCTTTTGAAATTCTAAGGTCCTGACTGAAATAGTGTCTGAGGCTGATGGTTTAATACGTTTATTACACAACTTTTGGGATTTTCCTTTAAATGTTGCATTGGATTTTGCCGTATGTTTAATATTTTCAATATCAGAATCATTTTGTACAGCATTCTCTGTAGCCTGGCATTCATCCTTCTCTTCATACTTATACAGGAATGTCTCTGACTTGTCAGTTGTATTTCCATTATCTGAAAGTGTAGTCTGTTTTGGTGATTTATCAGAAACATCCTTGGTCCTATGTAACAAGAGTACCTTTGTAATTCCCATATTCTTCATTTCTCTGGATACTGAACAGCTCTCCAGAACTGATCTCGCAGTCATTCTTTTATTTTTATCCTTCTGAACCTCTGAATTGCTTTGTAAACTAGCTGAGACTGACACTTCAGCAAGTTCTTCAGGTTTGTGTAATAATTCTTTTGATTTCTCACACAAAATTACTTCAGTATTTGTTACCTTCTCAACTTTTTTAAACTTTGCACTGTTTTCTGAGCTGTCCCCATTCAGTGCTTGAGGTTTCTGTAATAATTTTCTTGCTCTCTGAAGTGATGTTTTGGAGACTACTGTACCCTTCTTGGAGTCAGAATTTATCATGGAAATATTTTCTGATAATTCTGCTCCATCAGATTTTCCAATAATGGAACTTGGCTTGAATTTGTATGTACTATTTGCAGAGTCTACAATTAAGCTGGAGCCTTTGTTACATTCCTTTGTTTTATGAAACCTTTCCTTTCCAATATCTTTCCTAGCAATATTTTGTTCCATTACTTTGGGTCTGATATTTTCTTTCAAACTTGACATGATCCTGCCTGGTTTATGATCCACACTTTTTGTTTCTTCATTAAAAGATGTCTTCTTTATTTCACATTGTTCTATTGTGTTGGAAATGCTGTTTTTCATATTCACATCCACCTTTTGTTGTTCAGACGAAAATAATCCAAAACCTACTTTAATACAGGAAAACTTGGCTGACTTCACTCCATAGCCTAAGAGCTTATGTTTCACAATTTTATTTTCTATCCTATCTATTCTTGAAATATGAATGGTGGGTGTCATGCTTGCACTGTGTGAAGCAATGCGGTCCATTCTCTGGCCTACAGACTCACAGTTCCCTTCTCCTCCTCTACTGCAATAGGAAACTGAAGGAACAGATTCTGAGTACCTGTCATTTCCTTTTTTAACCAAGTCGCTTTCTTCACTGTGCTGTTTCAAATTATCATCCTGACTATTCAGAAAATTTGCATCAACTTTAGAAATGGGAGGAAAAGCTGGGGATCCACTATTGGTGGATATTTCATACTGTGGACTTGCATGTACACCAGTAGATATCTGTGATAACTTTTCTTCACTGATATGGCTGAGCTGAGGACTAATTATGAGAGAAGGTGGATTTTTCTTGTACCTCTCAATATGGTGCTCTGCCAGTATTTCCCTCAAGCCCTACAACAAATTCCAACATAATTAATTAGTGAAAACATAAGTTTCAGAAGCTAAAGACAATGTGAAATTTCTCTAGTGAACATATAACTTAAATTTTTGGGTGAAAAGGGTAATTTGGTGGTATGATTCACTAGAAGTCAAAAATTGAACTTTCTGTGTACAAACAGGATTTTAGGGCACATCCCTTCTCCTCATAAAAAGAAGACAGAGCTCTGTCGATTTCAGATAAATATTATCAACAATCTGCTCAAATGTACAGCTGGGATATATAGACAAAAGAAGTTTTCTCCTTTCATAAGATCTGTATTCTGTGTAACACCACATAAAGATTCAGCCATCTGTGGGTGGCCTTGATCAGATGGGTGTCTGAATAGAGATAACGGAGCATGTAGGAACGAAATGCTTAGCAATAATTACAATTACCAATATAAGTTCTAATATTCTAATTTCTTCAGGAAACAGTTCAAGGAGTAACATGAATCTCCTTCCTCTATGACGGAACATAGTCTTCAGTGCCATGATAATATTATGACGTGGATGGCATAGCAGGAGGTGGGGGTCACGTGAACTCTGTGATCTCGTGAGTGACATCACATACCCCCCATTCCGTCCATCAGTGTGCAATGCTCGGTAGACACCCCTTTCCCCGCGGTTACATAATATGGGACGCTGCAGTTGCTACATAGCCGTAAACAACTCCCAGCAGCGCTGCCCAGCAACGCCTTTGTAAACACAGCGGGGAGTCCATGCAACGACTGTTCCTAGGCAGTTGGTAAACATGACGTTACGCAACAGTGGTGCCTATTACGTAACTGTTTTCTGTGTTGTCCGTAACGAGGCTAAATAAGGAGCAGCGAACACTATTCAAGAGTTAGTTAGGAGTTAGCCAGGGAGTGAGTAGTCAGTCAGTAGTTAGCCAGTTTGTGAGTAGCAGTTACTAGTGAGTGAGTTACTAGAGAAAGAGTAACCAGCCCATAGCTGTCTATCTTTTGTTGGAGTATTTGTGATACTGCCAATGGCAGTAATGTTAAGATTGTAAATGGTGCGACTGTAAGAGTGAATGTGCAATAAATTCACTATATCCAATACGGCGTGAAGTTATTTGTCGCGTGTCACACACCCAACATGTGACAATATATTGATCATAACTTTGCAACTACTGAGCTGACAAAATTATCTAATTATCTGATATTTATTTCTTAATACAAATCCCAATAAACAATTCTAGCAAATGCAATTAGATCTACGTATGGCTTGCATTCAGGTGACTGGATAAAGAATCTCAGGTATGGTATTCTGTAGGTGTTTTCTCCAAAGGACTCTCAGAGTAGTACTTTATGCAAATCAGTTTTTATGTGACTCATCAGTCATAATCATTCTAACAGCCAATGCAAAATAAAGTGCCAAATTTAAAATTACAGATATCACAATACAGAGTTGACCACCTCTGTGGTCTAGTGGTCAGAGTTCCTGGCTACAGACCTTGAGGTCACGGGTTCGATTCCCAGCGCTACCAGATTTTTGAGAACTAGTGGGTCTGGAACCTGGTTCACTCAGCCTCGTGAGGATAACTGAGGAGCTATTTCAAGCAAATAGCGGCTCCAGTCTAGAAAACCAAGATTAACGGCCATGGGGATCCATTGTGCTGACCATGTGACACCCTCTATCCACAAAAAGTTGGCACTAACTTCACCGGCAAGCGACGATCACTCGGTCGGTATAGTTCGCTTGCGGACTAAAACGACAGAGTTTGTCGCCCCTAAGAAATGTCCTCTCTCAATTAGCAATCCCACTAAAATCTCCGTTTCTGCGATCAGATGTACCAACACCTTCAACAGTGCTCCTAATAAGCTTTCATGATGAATCTGTGTGTGTCTGTGTATGTACGCATGCACTTGCACACATACTTGGAATAATTAGGGTATGGTGAAATATAAAGTTGTTTTAACAGAAAATTGTTTTACTGCTGCTGTTGTTTCATTTTGTGACTGATATGAATTTTAGTATCATAGTCAACATTCTAATTGGGTACAGTGCCTATGATGTCGTCTAGTTATGTACACTGGGTATGATGAATATGTCCATCATTCCATTGTTCTGTCCATTAAGCAATGGGTATACTGAATTGTACTAGTTACTGGCTCCTTTTGTGGATCATAAATGACAACAACATGTAATACTTATGGAAGAGGTGGAAAAATTATGATGTGCATGCAAATGCAGTCTCCAAGGTGAATTTGGCAGGCTCATAGACACAAAAATGCATAAATATGTACTGTGCATTCATCGGCATGGATGTAATTTTATATGAACTGTACATCAAATGTTGCAACCCATAAAAGCCTTCTGAATTTCCAGAAGAGCCCATCTCTTATCTATCAGATGAAACTTCAAAATTACTGGTATTCTAATAGTTCTTGTAGATTACAGGAGAAAGAACATGATTCATCTTCTGAAGAATGCAGATGCAAAGGGAACAACACATGACCTCCCTTCAAAGAGTGTTATGTTTTAGAAATTTTGAAATGATCATCAAATGAGTCACCAGATTCTATTCTGTCTCAATTTTGCACAGGAGTTTTTCTTAACTGCACAAATCTAATATTGTGGTGAGTCTGGAAAACAAATGATTATGTGGCATACATATGGATCATAACCAATTTTATTCCATTTTAAAAAATACTCTTCAAACACTTAAAAATCTGCTCCCTAAGAGAGATCTTTTATCTCTCATCTTCCTTCATAAATAAGGAATTCTAGTAAGTAACTGACCGCCTCTGTGGTCTAGTGGTCAGAGTTCCTGGCTACAGATCCAGGGGTCTGGGTTCGATTCCTGGCGCTACCAGATTTTCTGAGAACGGGGTCCACTCAGCCTCATGAGGATAATTAAGCAGCTATTTCAAGGAAATAGCGACTCTGGTCTAGAAAACCAAAATTAACAGCCGTGTGGATTTGTTGCGCTTACCACATGACACCCTCTATCCACTAAAGTTGACACTAACTTCGCTGACAAGTGGCTCTCGCTCAGTTGGTATAGCTCACTTGCGGACTCAGGCAACAGAGTTTTTTTTAGTGAGTAACTATTCATATTAACAACAACCCCCAAAGTACTGAACCCTCATTTTGTTGGTTTCCTGTGAAATATTAGAGAAAGGAGCCCTTTAGAGTGCTGTCAGGTGCAGGACGGTATTTAAATCTGTGTGTTTCAGAATGCTATATGCAGAGAATATTTCACATAAGCAATACAGAATTTCACTAAAAAATTTAATCAATGTGATGCTATCCAAAGTAGCTTACATCTTATAACAAGATGATGTTGAAGTTTTGGCCTAAATACAGGTTTCATTTAATATGTGAAAATATCATTTTGCCATTATTACCTTGCTGGGATCAGGTGTCTCAATATCAGGGCTCTCCAATACAAGATGCTCATCAGCTTTCAGGGGTTCATACGGAACTGCATTCTCTGCCTTCTGAATGACTATAACGTCAGTCCTACCTGCAGCTGTTCCTAAAAGGAAATACTCACTTGAAAGCTATACATTAAGCACAATTTGCATCACTTCACAAGTGACACAAACTGATAATAGAACCTGAAAATTCAAAACTGCTAGTACAAAAGCCAGCCACTGGCTATGATCCCAACATACTTCAATCCACTTCACAGTTTCATGAGGTATTTAATTATGACCATCAACATACAGCATTTTTTTTTGCTTACCTTTATGGTATGCAGTCTGTTGTGTGTTATTTATGAATAGATATAAGTTGGGACAGTCGCACAATAAATAATAAAAAAGAAACAAAATAGGCACTACTGTGTCAATGTTTGCTTTTATTACCTTTTAGTGGTATCACTACATATTTCGAACCCTTTCTTGGGTCATCCTCAGGCATAGACGAATACTGTTAAGCTTCTGAATTGCGTCATTAATCAATATGAATTCATACTGTGCCCGTGTGATTATACTATTCTATTTTACCACCTTCCTTACAGCTCTGATCTCACTCCAAGGTGCTACCACCTGTTTACCTACCTGAAGACCTGATTGGGATCACAGTGCTTTTACAACAAGGAATTGATGGAAGGTGTCAGAACGTGGCTGAGCTCACAGGCGACAGACTTCTTTGACACAGGCAAACAAAAACTTATTCCCGAATATGACAAGTGCTCCAATTCCGAAGGCGACTATGTTGAGAAGAAGCTTAAGTATGTACTTACTTTTTGCATATAATATTTTTTTTTCCTCACTGCTTGTTTTGTTAACAGTTCACCAGAGATAAATTTTTTGCATATAATACAATTTTTTGTCATTGCTTGTTTTGCCAACAGTTCACCAGATATAACTTTTACAATAGCCTTTGTATGTTTTGCCTTCCTCTACACATGAAACATTGTCATTCTGACTGGCTGGCTTGCACTGAACTATTTGGATCCTATGATGGGCTGCAGGTCACTAAGTGATTCACAGCAATGAAATCACAAACCTCAGAAATGGACTTCTCATTCTGGTGGGCAGCCAGAAGTTAAGAGGACAAAAAGTTTTACAACTACAGCTACACGACTTTTAGAGTACACACTTCACATCTACAACAGCATATGACTCTTTCCAAAAAGGATAGGAAAGATGGGAATTTTTTATGTATATTTCACTTGACAACTGCGTAACAGCAAAATTTCTTAACTGAGAAAAACTAACTACTCACTGTGTTCCTGGTCACACATAACCGAGAAGACAGACAATGGTTTAAAAGTCAAATATCATACACGAAAACAGTACAAAGCTTACATCCACATTTAAAACCTGAGTTCTTATTAGACAGAAATTCAAATAACCAACACAATAATTTTTTTCAGTCAGTAGGTGTGTACTTCAGTAGTTTAAAATTTCAATTTACATGTTTATACAGTAGAACTTGGTTATAACGTCATCAAAGGGACCTAAAAATAGTGTCGTTATAAACGAATGTTGTTGTAACCGAAATGGGCACTTCCACAGTAGCCTTATGTTAGTCACGTAAAAATCTACCAAAAACCGAGTTAAAATGTTGCATTTTTTAGTGAAATACGTAGTTAAGTACAGACTAACGTAACATTAACGTGGAATTGCCCAAATGTGTAATATCAAAGGCATATTACAGCGCTTTTCACTGACAATACACACCGCACTAATACTGTATATTAAAGGTAGGCCTACTCACCAAATTACAGTAGATTACATCAATTGTTGTGCCTTACTGTACCTAGATACGAGTACAGTAATCAGTTATCTTCATCTGTTTCCTGTTACTTGCCCAATACACACTTTCTAAATTACGTTCAATGTCCATATCAGAGAAATTCAGGAATGAAAATGACGTTACATACGAGGTTGATGGATTTGTGCATGTCGTACTAAGCAAGGTATAAAAACAGTTGCTTTATGAGGAATTAGTTCATACCATTGAATATTTGACGCAACAGACAAGGTGTCGCAGAAACCGATGTTGCTATAACCAAGTTTTACTGTATTTCATTCACTAATATATTAGTTGAAAGTTTTTTCAACAGATTATCTTCTTTGGTTCCAGTCTCCAAAGACCATACATAAAAGTAGGCAAATTAATGCCATTCAGTTTTTTGTTTAATTTGTTTTACTAAGATCAAACAGTTACTGTTGCCGCTATATAGAATCTTAAGATAGTTTCCTGTTAATCTTGCTGCAGTTTCTCCTGTCTGTTACCAGGAGGTAGTTGCATGCAGCAGTCCAACACACACAGGATGAAAGTAAATGATACTAGTGCTTAAGAATTTGTCTGATCAAACAAATAAAGTATTAATTACTTACAGCACCAATCAAAAAGCCAGACAGTTTAAATGATTATAAATACTGATCATTCAACAATCATGGTATAACATAAAAGTGAAAGGAGACTTGCCTTGGCCTAAACTACTTCTACAATTCCTGGGGCTTTTTGTGATCTGAAGAGGCTTGTACTTGCTCATATGGTCAAGTGTGGTGCTGTTGTTGACACTTACAGCAGCCACCCCACTAGTGCTCACTGCAACATATGCAACATGCAAATCAACAGCAAAGCATTTACATGGCTACATATAAATAATGGAAGTCCACTTTTGATGGGGCAAAGGAGCCCAAGAGACAGTACCTTCACAAGAGCTTGCTCAGAGCTGATCCTCAGTAAACCTAGGGGCAATAGTCTCTCCATGTTTAAGACTGTCGTGCATGGTGAAGAACAAGAGCCTACTCAAGGTGTACTTGTTTACATAAAACACAATGGATCTAGATGTTACTGTCAATGAAAGGCCCAGTGCACATTGACTCAATGTGAGGTTACTGGTCAGGGTCCCTTGTTGAAGGTCAATGGTAAAATCCACAGTGAGAGTGAAGATGATGTGACTAAGAAACCTGGCAGAAGTGGTAATCTTTCCTGTGGGATTAAAACTCAGGGAGTCTGGCCAGGAAGCCTTATGACAGCAGCCCTATCACCTATCTTTTTCCTGTGAGGCTCATCAGCCCAGAAGACTCAGTGACTCAGCTACTTAACTACAACTGGTTAAATGAACAGAGGGCATTACAGGCATCAAAGAGATAAAAGAAGCATTTGAGCTAACCAGAGAACTAAAGGAAAAGACAGTAAACACTGCGATGGTATCAGAAACAAAGAAACATTTAAAATGAACCAAGATATTACAGAACTACAGCCTGTACAGTGAAATGGACTGAGAGAAAAAAGCAGCCAATGGAGTAGCAATATTAATTGATGACACTTTACACAATTATCCCATGAGTAACAGAGGAAAAAATGGAAAGTAACACACAGTACTATGTTTTACTGAATTTGCAGTTGATTTTGTACACCTACTGTCATAACTGGAAGTTACATTCTAAAATTATTAGCCTAAATTATTCTCCTAGCCTATTGAGAATATTTTATGATACAATGAACTGAGTAAATACTTGATATCTGTGTTCATCTAAATTACTGTGCATATACATCTGTATTTCACTTTATTAGGAAATCTATGCGGAACAAGTGATGAGCTGTAACTGTAACAGAGCAGATATATTTGTGAAATGTGCTCATATGGAGACAATGTAATTTGTTTTGACCAGGATTGGCCAACTCTTCTCCAAGTATAATTAGAATGATCAAGTAAGTAGGATGAGGTGGGCAGGGCATGTAGCACGAATGGGGGAGACAAGGAATGCATACGGGATATTGGTGGGAAAGCCAGAAGGAAAGAGACCACTGGGAAGACCTAGTCCTCTATTCAATGACTTTAAATGAGCATGTTTTAGTATTTTTAATGTCAGTTCTGTTTGTACAGCTTATTATCTTTGTAAACTTCACATCATTAATTACTAATTTTTCATAATTCCAGTCTCTAATTTCTAAATTCAGAACATTTCAAAATGGTATGCTTCATGACCTTATCCCCATCGTATAAGGGATAAGATAAAAGTAAGGTAGAAAGGAAAGCCATCAGTGTGCTTAATTAATTACGCACCTTGCCATGGAGACATATGGGGGAGTGGAGGTATAGCTGCAGCATTTTTGACCTCTGTACTAGACAGAGATGAGTGGTCGTTTCACGCTCGCTTTACCCCCAGGAAAAGAGCCCTCATTACCCATTGGATAGGAGGCTGAATAGACACCAAAGCTTGTCTGGACACTGCAGAATAGAGAAAAGTCTATTGCCTCTGTCAGAAATCAGGCTCCAGCCCTCCAGCCTGTAGTCCATCACTTTATTGACTGCGCTATAAGGGACACCTTCATTTTCCTACTTCTCTTCGTCTTGTCATTTCACAGTTCCTCAGTTCTCACAATTTCAAATCTCTTCATGTATACCTTTTATAGCTCAATATGGCTATGGGCTGGACAACCAAAGAATTGGGGTTCAATTCTCAGCAGAGAAAGGAGATTTTCTCTTGTCCACAGTATTTAGACCAGGCTCCTATTTAATGGGTACTTGTGGCTCTTTCTTCAGAGGTAAAGTGGCTGGGATGTGAATTTGACCACTCACCTCCATCTAGTGTCAAGGGTAAGAATTCAAGGAGATATACTATCACTCCCCCATACATCTTCATGGCGTGATAATTAATTAAGCACAGGAATAACTGTACTTTAACTTCAGTATATTTAATTTGGAATTCTGACGACGGAAACTATGAAGAGTATGTTTTCTGGATATGACATTATATAGGCTGTTAAAAGTTTACCTCCATTTTGAAGGGTCGAAGGAGAAGCCAAGCTAGGAGCAAGCAGAATGAGCTCTACTTGGAAAACATGGTGAGACATATATGTGGAAGGGGGTCTGGATCCAACTGGAGCAAGAAGAATAATAAGGAATATGGCCCTGAAAACCATACGTATACTGTACTTGTTATGACATTGCTTCATGATTGTGTCCTATCATCAACAGACTTTCCCTTTTGGTAGCACTGAGAGGGCCAATCACTTACTTACTTACTTACTTATTTACTCATGGAGCTGAGCCCTTCTGGAGGAGCCGCCAATTCTGCAGCTACTCAAGAATTTCCCAGCATTTTATGGAACCCGAAGGTTCATTACTGTGTTCACAAGAGCCCTCTACCGGTCCTATCCTGAGCCAGTTCAATCCAATCAATACCCTCCCATCCTATCTCTCTAAGATCCATAATATTAAATTAATATGAGGCAATATGAAGTTAGAACATGTTACAGACAATTTAAATGAGCCCAGAATATATCAAGTTTGTAAACTTACATGAGATCTGTTCATTGGAATACTCTGGTATTCCATAATATATGAATCTACATCATTTGACAATTATCTCAGTAAATACTGTTGTTATTGTTAGGAATCAAGGTTGCGCTTTATGCCTACAAACGAATACAAGATATGCCATCATCCTACTTACTCCAAATCTGAGGCTGCGCCATAGATAAGGCAGTTAGTTGCTGGCTGCCCACCATGGTAGCCTGGGTTCGATCCCAGGTCTAGTCATGTAGGATATGTGGTGGACAAAGTGGCACTGGGGCAGGTTTTCTCCAAGTACTTCAGTTTCCCCTGCCAATCCTCATTCCTCTGACTGCTCCACACTCATCATCTATCATCCGGGGCTGGTGCAATAGGCTAATTAGTGGTCAACATATCGAGTGGACTAAGACTCAGCCCAATTAAAAAAAAAACCGTCCAAATCCAGGTAGTGACAGGTGTACGATCTCTCTTATTAACAGAAGTGTTTATAGGGGCAATAAATCCATTGTTATTTACTCACCAAGTTTAGAGATTAGACCAGAGTCATTTTAAATTTTAAATAAAAACATAAACCACTCGTAAAAGTGGAAAACATTACAGGAAGAGTAAACATTCTGACAAATATTTGCAGAAACACAAATCCTGTCATAATTAGAATACACATGAGAGCAAGGAATGTTATGAACTTACTTTTTAATGTCCTTTGGAATGAAGAGTGATGTGTTCGTCCAGGCAACTTAAGATTTGAGGAACGTGGAACTTGGTCCTTCCCAACAGCATTCATATCCTGCAAACGTTTTAGTCATAGTTAGACTTTTGATGCTCTGGTGCAAGCCTTTTCATGAGCTTCTAGTCACAAGCAGGAACTGTCTTTCTGGTGGTTGTGGCAAAAATAAACAAATAAAACCTTGTTGGAGTTGTTTCAATGTCAACAGCAGTCTCCCCTATTTAAATGTCACCTTCATCTTCCCATGATATAACCTATTTTTAAAGTGATTAACATTCTGACAATTGAGACATGGAAGGAAAAAACATTAATTAGAGTATATAAAGGTATATAAAGCCTGAAAAGAATCTCAAATGATAGTAACCTTACTGTTAGACTTGCTACTGGTATATATTGGTCTTCAGTTTGATAATGCAGGGGCCAAGGCTATATATACATCAAGCAGATAACCACACAAAAATTATGTTCATTGAATTTTACTGTATTTAAAAATAATTATTCAGGATTATGCATGCACTCCTAGTAGTGGTGCGCATGCGCAACTCTGCTATCAGTTTTTAAATGCCCGAGTGCACAAATATGTGTACTTTGGCCAAAACAAAACTACCTATCACTGTACCGATATGTGTACTTCGGATGCTAAAAGGTTAAATTTATATTACTGACAGTAAGGTAAGGTAAAGCTATCCCTGTAACAGGCCATGAAGGCCCACAGGGTTGTGGACTGTCAAGGCTCACACATCATCTAGACAATCACAGATGGCGGTAAGGCTGTCAGCCTTATGTGCCAGCCGCCCTATAACCACAAGAAAATTCCTGGTACTCATGTCTGTTAGAGGCTGAGTCAACCCCAGCGTCATAGTGTAGCTGGCAGGATTAGGGAAACTGAAAAAATCCCATAACCACATGATTTAAAATCAATGCTATCAAAAATTAATCACTGATTTCATCTATATGTCATGTATTCTATGCATAGTTACCTGAAAAACTTCACCAAACAGCATTGGCAAGACCTTATCCATCAAACAGGTCAGGCCTGAACACTGCTCAAATATTATTTTAATTTGTTTTGCAGATACAAGGTATTCTTTCACGTCACTTTCACGTAATTCTCCCATTTCCAGAATAAGTGATATTTTTGATGCAATGCCACCAACTCTGAAATATATATAAAGCATTTCAAATTTGAAATGGTATGATAAAGACAGAGGTTGTGATGAATCAGATGATGTATTAAAAACCAAGTTTAAGTACATTTACTGAATATGGTTTGTTTCATTCTGGTCCATCACACTAATAATATCATGAAAAGTTAAACAGTACAGTAAAACAGTTGAAACAACATGGTGCACCACAAACACATACAGGACAACATAAAAGAGCCCTCTTCTTGAGAACGAAAAGGCGGCACACGTTCGGCCCCCGTCAAAAGAAATAATAAGAGAGACGACACGAACCCGCTTGGTTTACGAATTCCAATAGAATCTTAACAAACCAACTATAAATATTTTAATGTATTGGAACAGCCACTGCAGTTGTAAAGACTTTAGATTTTATACCCAAGTGTATATTATTATTGTATGTATATATTTTAACTTTTAGAACATGTATTGTAATAGTGGCTTCTAACTGTATTGATGTAAAGATGTCCCTCTGATGATGGTCTCTGAAGACCAAAACATGTAAGGGCATAAATAATTGAAATAAGAAAAATCTTCACTAGTCACACTAGACGGAACTGTTTAACTTTTCATGATATTTACTGAAATTGTAAAAAAATGGAACAACTTCATTCATTTGGTAAGAAACTTTATGTATCAGAGGATTAAATATACTGACTCTCTGTCCACGATGGCCCTCTTGACAGAAGTGCATGGGATGCTAACGACCTCCCAGACATTTCCTTCTGTGCCACTTGCCAAGGAACAATTGTCACACAAAATACTGACACATTTGCTGCCCATGTTGAAGTCAACCCAGAATTCTTTGTAGTTCATATCCTATACAAAATATTTACATTAGAAAATATAGTAAGAAAACTGAGTGGAACAGAACCTAAACAATGAACTAACTAATGAACAGTTTCATATACAACTGTACCTTTGGTCTGAAGACTTCTGTATCTCCAAGAAATGCTCTTGCACAAGCAAATGTATATACAAGCTGTTTGCTGCCCAGTGATGAGTTGACAAAATTCAAGAATGTTCGACATTCCTGTGAGGAAACATAGCTATATTTAAAAATCTGCGGACTCAAGTGACAGTGTGTATAGGAGTCTTTCTAGTGACGTGCCTATAATATTACAGTAAGTGCACTCTGGCACAATATAACAAGGAGTTCTGAGCAGAACCCTTAAAGCCTACTTCCCTGTTACACTGCTATAAAATGATGAATATTTAAATAAAAAACAAATGAAGAAAAGTATCACATATAACAAAACAAGTAAACAAAAACAATTCATAAAAATGGAAATACAGCCACAGAGTCCAACATAGCCATTACTCTATTACATTATTCTTATTTTACTCTATTTCTCTGAAGAACTTATAACTTAAGTACAGATTCTGTATACATTAAATTTGTTGGGCATAACCTCAACTTTTCACACCACTGCCATATTTATAACTGTTGACTTAAAAACTGTATTTCATACTCAGTATGTAGGTATGTTTCTGCTCCACCTCATAAGCGTGGCTCCAGTGATTCATTAGTTATTGCCATTAAATGTAAAAATAATGTGACTACATTCTTAGTGTCTTGCTAAACATTGTACCAAGACTGGTTTCTGTGTCCTTTGTCAAGCATGCCTCCTATACAGTCAATCAAACAGAGTAAGAAATTATGTAGAAAAACAAGACAGGTAGTTTATAATGTTAAGTTCATGGGAAAAAAACTGCAGCGAGTGAACATTTACAATACTAGTTCAACAGATATATAAAAGAGCAGCAGCAATGGGAATTTATGTACATTCTGTTCAGAAAGTTACACAAGAGGTGAAAAACAGTGATGCTGGAGAAGGTAGCGCTTCCTATCAAACTCCAGATAACAAATGTCAATGCTGTGTGAAGCCAGTTCACTTCACTGATTTCAATATAAAAGTAATTAGGAAAACAACATACAACTTTTACAGCGTGGAGATGTGAGTGCCAAATGTGTTGGGCTTACAAATGAAACTTGCAGAGTCAATAAATTGTCACTGTGGAAACACATCTCTCTGACAAATTATTATACAACTGGGATTTAAAATTTAAATGG
>NW_019728599.1:60040-60834 GCF_002891405.2 Cryptotermes secundus | reverse complement strand
ACAGTTTTAAATTGGATATACTTTGTTTACTTACTGGGTCAAAATCCTTAAATGAAGTACTGACAAAAACATTTTGAATCTCTGTGTATCCCTTAAACCAACTGCGCAAAGGCTCTCTGTTGGCCTTAATGGAAATGAAACGGAAAATCAGTTCCAATATTGCAGTCTGGAACTCATAATCCCCACAAGTCAGAAGGACATCTGGCAACCTGGAACTAATGAAACAGAATATGTTTCCCATTCACTGAAATTTGTTATATCTCAAAGAGCAGCTCTGTCTACCAACACAACAGTGGAAATAAACTGACCATATGCCAGTATTCATTTGTTCACCATGACCACTCAGTGAGAGATAGGAATGCAGTGTATTCCTTCCTGGTTGTAACATAGGCATAAGGGAAAATTATTAATTATTGGATTATTTAATGATACAATTTAAACTTCAGAGGTTATATAGTGTCAAATGAGATATTAACCTTTAAACACCAGACTTCTGAAATGGTGGTAAGCTTGAACTGGCTGGAGTTTATTTAAATGCCCGCTGCTACTCTGCGTTTAAATGTCCATTCCTGTTAGGGCGCTTAAACAATTTTTAGCATTGTGTTTAAAAATGCTGTATCTAAATCAATTTGTATGATAAATGGATGGAACAGACTTTCTTTGTATCAGCAAAGAACATAGTGTCGCATATTATAACAGAAGTTTTGAAAATTTTTATACAAAGAGTAATACTCTATTTTCGATTTTTTTTTTTTTTTTTAATTTTGATGTGTACTGCAAAAATGGTTTCCCAG